>NW_028227575.1:0-125196 GCF_978045245.1 Mus caroli
TTTTCAGTGCAACTCACTCATATACTATGTACTACACTGTGCGTTTCTTATATTCTAAGTTTTTCAGTGCAACTCACTCATATACTATGTACTACACTGTGCGTTTCTTATATTCTAAGTTTTTCAGTGCAACTCACTCATATACTATGTACTACACTGTGCGTTTCTTATATTCTAAGTTTTTCAGTGCAACTCACTCATATACTATGTACTACACTGTGCGTTTCTTATATTCTAAGTTTTTCAGTGCAACTCACTCATATACTATGTACTACACTGTGCGTTTCTTATATTCTAAGTTTTTCAGTGCAACTCACTCATATACTATGTACTACACTGTGCGTTTCTTATATTCTAAGTTTTTCAGTGCAACTCACTCATATACTATGTACTACACTGTGCGTTTCTTATATTCTAAGTTTTTCAGTGCAACTCACTCATATACTATGTACTACACTGTGCGTTTCTTATATTCTAAGTTTTTCAGTGCAACTCACTCATATACTATGTACTACACTGTGCGTTTCTTATATTCTAAGTTTTTCAGTGCAACTCACTCATATACTATGTACTACACTGTGCGTTTCTTATATTCTAAGTTTTTCAGTGCAACTCACTCATATACTATGTACTACACTGTGCGTTTCTTATATTCTAAGTTTTTCAGTGCAACTCACTCATATACTATGTACTACACTGTGCGTTTCTTATATTCTAAGTTTTTCAGTGCAACTCACTCATATACTATGTACTACACTGTGCGTTTCTTATATTCTAAGTTTTTCAGTGCAACTCACTCATATACTATGTACTACACTGTGCGTTTCTTATATTCTAAGTTTTTCAGTGCAACTCACTCATATACTATGTACTACACTGTGCGTTTCTTATATTCTAAGTTTTTCAGTGCAACTCACTCATATACTATGTACTACACTGTGCGTTTCTTATATTCTAGAGTTTTTCAGTGCAACTCACTCATATACTATGTACTACACTGTGCATTCGTGTATGCGGTTTTTCAGTAATTCTAAGTTTTTCAGTGCAACTCACTCATATACTATGTACTACACTGTGCGTTTCTTATATTCTAAGTTTTTCAGTGCAACTCACTCATATACTATGTACTACACTGTGCGTTTCTTATATTCTAAGTTTTTCAGTGCAACTCACTCATATACTATGTACTACACTGTGCGTTTCTTATATTCTAAGTTTTTCAGTGCAACTCACTCATATACTATGTACTACACTGTGCGTTTCTTATATTCTAAGTTTTTCAGTGCAACTCACTCATATACTATGTACTACACTGTGCGTTTCTTATATTCTAAGTTTTTCAGTGCAACTCACTCATATACTATGTACTACACTGTGCGTTTCTTATATTCTAAGTTTTTCAGTGCAACTCACTCATATACTATGTACTACACTGTGCGTTTCTTATATTCTAAGTTTTTCAGTGCAACTCACTCATATACTATGTACTACACTGTGCGTTTCTTATATTCTAAGTTTTTCAGTGCAACTCACTCATATACTATGTACTACACTGTGCGTTTCTTATATTCTAAGTTTTTCAGTGCAACTCACTCATATACTATGTACTACACTGTGCGTTTCTTATATTCTAAGTTTTTCAGTGCAACTCACTCATATACTATGTACTACACTGTGCGTTTCTTATATTCTAAGTTTTTCAGTGCAACTCACTCATATACTATGTACTACACTGTGCGTTTCTTATATTCTAAGTTTTTCAGTGCAACTCACTCATATACTATGTACTACACTGTGCGTTTCTTATATTCTAAGTTTTTCAGTGCAACTCACTCATATACTATGTACTACACTGTGCGTTTCTTATATTCTAAGTTTTTCAGTGCAACTCACTCATATACTATGTACTACACTGTGCGTTTCTTATATTCTAAGTTTTTCAGTGCAACTCACTCATATACTATGTACTACACTGTGCGTTTCTTATATTCTAAGTTTTTCAGTGCAACTCACTCATATACTATGTACTACACTGTGCGTTTCTTATATTCTAAGTTTTTCAGTGCAACTCACTCATATACTATGTACTACACTGTGCGTTTCTTATATTCTAAGTTTTTCAGTGCAACTCACTCATATACTATGTACTACACTGTGCGTTTCTTATATTCTAAGTTTTTCAGTGCAACTCACTCATATACTATGTACTACACTGTGCGTTTCTTATATTCTAAGTTTTTCAGTGCAACTCACTCATATACTATGTACTACACTGTGCGTTTCTTATATTCTAAGTTTTTCAGTGCAACTCACTCATATACTATGTACTACACTGTGCGTTTCTTATATTCTAAGTTTTTCAGTGCAACTCACTCATATACTATGTACTACACTGTGCGTTTCTTATATTCTAAGTTTTTCAGTGCAACTCACTCATATACTATGTACTACACTGTGCGTTTCTTATATTCTAAGTTTTTCAGTGCAACTCACTCATATACTATGTACTACACTGTGCGTTTCTTATATTCTAAGTTTTTCAGTGCAACTCACTCATATACTATGTACTACACTGTGCGTTTCTTATATTCTAAGTTTTTCAGTGCAACTCACTCATATACTATGTACTACACTGTGCGTTTCTTATATTCTAAGTTTTTCAGTGCAACTCACTCATATACTATGTACTACACTGTGCGTTTCTTATATTCTAAGTTTTTGAGTGCAACTCACTCATATACTATGTACTACACTGTGCGTTTCTTATATTCTAAGTTTTTCAGTGCAACTCACTCATATACTATGTACTACACTGTGCGTTTCTTATATTCTAAGTTTTTCAGTGCAACTCACTCATATACTATGTACTACACTGTGCGTTTCTTATATTCTAAGTTTTTCAGTGCAACTCACTCATATACTATGTCCTACACTGTGCGTTTCTTATATTCTAAGTTTTTCAGTGCAACTCACTCATATACTATGTACTACACTGTGCGTTTCTTATATTCTAGAGTTTTTCAGTGCAACTCACTCATATACTATGTACTACACTGTGCATTTCGTGTAATGCGGGTTTTCAGTAAATTCTAAGTTTTTCAGTGCAACTCACTCATATACTATGTACTACACTGTGCGTTTCTTATATTCTAAGTTTTTCAGTGCAACTCACTCATATACTATGTACTACACTGTGCGTTTCTTATATTCTAAGTTTTTCAGTGCAACTCACTCATATACTATGTACTACACTGTGCGTTTCTTATATTCTAAGTTTTTCAGTGCAACTCACTCATATACTATGTACTACACTGTGCGTTTCTTATATTCTAAGTTTTTCAGTGCAACTCACTCATATACTATGTACTACACTGTGCGTTTCTTATATTCTAAGTTTTTCAGTGCAACTCACTCATATACTATGTACTACACTGTGCGTTTCTTATATTCTAAGTTTTTCAGTGCAACTCACTCATATACTATGTACTACACTGTGCGTTTCTTATATTCTAAGTTTTTCAGTGCAACTCACTCATATACTATGTACTACACTGTGCGTTTCTTATATTCTAAGTTTTTCAGTGCAACTCACTCATATACTATGTACTACACTGTGCGTTTCTTATATTCTAAGTTTTTCAGTGCAACTCACTCATATACTATGTACTACACTGTGCGTTTCTTATATTCTAAGTTTTTCAGTGCAACTCACTCATATACTATGTACTACACTGTGCGTTTCTTATATTCTAAGTTTTTCAGTGCAACTCACTCATATACTATGTACTACACTGTGCGTTTCTTATATTCTAAGTTTTTCAGTGCAACTCACTCATATACTATGTACTACACTGTGCGTTTCTTATATTCTAAGTTTTTCAGTGCAACTCACTCATATACTATGTACTACACTGTGCGTTTCTTATATTCTAAGTTTTTCAGTGCAACTCACTCATATACTATGTACTACACTGTGCGTTTCTTATATTCTAAGTTTTTCAGTGCAACTCACTCATATACTATGTACTACACTGTGCGTTTCTTATATTCTAAGTTTTTCAGTGCAACTCACTCATATACTATGTACTACACTGTGCGTTTCTTATATTCTAAGTTTTTCAGTGCAACTCACTCATATACTATGTACTACACTGTGCGTTTCTTATATTCTAAGTTTTTCAGTGCAACTCACTCATATACTATGTACTACACTGTGCGTTTCTTATATTCTAAGTTTTTCAGTGCAACTCACTCATATACTATGTACTACACTGTGCGTTTCTTATATTCTAAGTTTTTCAGTGCAACTCACTCATATACTATGTACTACACTGTGCGTTTCTCTAAATTCTAAGTTTTTCAGTGCAACTCACTCATATACTATGTACTACACTGTGCGTTTCTTATATTCTAAATTTTTCAGTGCAACTCACTCATATACTATGTACTACACTGTGCGTTTCTTATATTCTAAGTTTTTCAGTGCAACTCACTCATATACTATGTACTACACTGTGCGTTTATTATATTCTAAGTTTTTCAGTGCAACTCACTCATATACTATGTACTACACTGTGCGTTTCTCTAAATTCTAAGTTTTTCAGTGCAACTCACTCATATACTATGTACTACACTGTGCGTTTCTTATATTCTAATTTTTCAGTGCAACTCACTCATATACTATGTACTACACTGTGCGTTTCTTATATTCTAAGTTTTTCAGTGCAACTCACTCATATACTATGTACTACACTGTGCGTTTCTTATATTCTAAGTTTTTCAGTGCAACTCACTCATATACTATGTACTACACTGTGCGTTTCTTATATTCTAAGTTTTTCAGTGCAACTCACTCATATACTATGTACTACACTGTGCGTTTCTTATATTCTAAGTTTTTCAGTGCAACTCACTCATATACTATGTACTACACTGTGCGTTTCTTATATTCTAAGTTTTTCAGTGCAACTCACTCATATACTATGTACTACACTGTGCGTTTCTTATATTCTAAGTTTTTCAGTGCAACTCACTCATATACTATGTACTACACTGTGCGTTTCTTATATTCTAAGTTTTTCAGTGCAACTCACTCATATACTATGTACTACACTGTGCGTTTCTTATATTCTAAGTTTTTCAGTGCAACTCACTCATATACTATGTACTACACTGTGCGTTTCTTATATTCTAAGTTTTTCAGTGCAACTCACTCATATACTATGTACTACACTGTGCGTTTCTTATATTCTAAGTTTTTCAGTGCAACTCACTCATATACTATGTACTACACTGTGCGTTTCTTATATTCTAAGTTTTTCAGTGCAACTCACTCATATACTATGTACTACACTGTGCGTTTCTTATATTCTAAGTTTTTCAGTGCAACTCACTCATATACTATGTACTACACTGTGCGTTTCTTATATTCTAAGTTTTTCAGTGCAACTCACTCATATACTATGTACTACACTGTGCGTTTCTTATATTCTAAGTTTTTCAGTGCAACTCACTCATATACTATGTACTACACTGTGCGTTTCTTATATTCTAAGTTTTTCAGTGCAACTCACTCATATACTATGTACTACACTGTGCGTTTCTTATATTCTAAGTTTTTCAGTGCAACTCACTCATATACTATGTACTACACTGTGCGTTTCTTATATTCTAAGTTTTTCAGTGCAACTCACTCATATACTATGTACTACACTGTGCGTTTCTTATATTCTAAGTTTTTCAGTGCAACTCACTCATATACTATGTACTACACTGTGCGTTTCTTATATTCTAAGTTTTTCAGTGCAACTCACTCATATACTATGTACTACACTGTGCGTTTCTTATATTCTAAGTTTTTCAGTGCAACTCACTCATATACTATGTACTACACTGTGCGTTTCTTAATTCTAAGTTTTTCAGTGCAACTCACTCATATACTATGTACTACACTGTGCGTTTCTTATATTCTAAGTTTTTCAGTGCAACTCACTCATATACTATGTACTACACTGTGCGTTTCTTATATTCTAAGTTTTTCAGTGCAACTCACTCATATACTATGTACTACACTGTGCGTTTCTTATATTCTAAGTTTTTCAGTGCAACTCACTCATATACTATGTACTACACTGTGCGTTTCTTATATTCTAAGTTTTTCAGTGCAACTCACTCATATACTATGTACTACACTGTGCGTTTCTTATATTCTAAGTTTTTCAGTGCAACTCACTCATATACTATGTACTACACTGTGCGTTTCTTATATTCTAAGTTTTTCAGTGCAACTCACTCATATACTATGTACTACACTGTGCGTTTCTTATATTCTAAGTTTTTCAGTGCAACTCACTCATATACTATGTACTACACTGTGCGTTTCTTATATTCTAAGTTTTTCAGTGCAACTCACTCATATACTATGTACTACACTGTGCGTTTCTTATATTCTAAGTTTTTCAGTGCAACTCACTCATATACTATGTACTACACTGTGCGTTTCTTATATTCTAAGTTTTTCAGTGCAACTCACTCATATACTATGTACTACACTGTGCGTTTCTTATATTCTAAGTTTTTCAGTGCAACTCACTCATATACTATGTACTACACTGTGCGTTTCTTATATTCTAAGTTTTTCAGTGCAACTCACTCATATACTATGTACTACACTGTGCGTTTCTTATATTCTAAGTTTTTCAGTGCAACTCACTCATATACTATGTACTACACTGTGCGTTTCTTATATTCTAAGTTTTTCAGTGCAACTCACTCATATACTATGTACTACACTGTGCGTTTCTCTAAATTCTAAGTTTTTCAGTGCAACTCACTCATATACTATGTACTACACTGTGCGTTTCTTATATTCTAAATTTTTCAGTGCAACTCACTCATATACTATGTACTACACTGTGCGTTTCTTATATTCTAAGTTTTTCAGTGCAACTCACTCATATACTATGTACTACACTGTGCGTTTATTATATTCTAAGTTTTTCAGTGCAACTCACTCATATACTATGTACTACACTGTGCGTTTCTCTAAATTCTAAGTTTTTCAGTGCAACTCACTCATATACTATGTACTACACTGTGCGTTTCTTATATTCTAAATTTTTCAGTGCAACTCACTCATATACTATGTACTACACTGTGCGTTTCTTATATTCTAAGTTTTTCAGTGCAACTCACTCATATACTATGTACTACACTGTGCGTTTCTTATATTCTAAGTTTTTCAGTGCAACTCACTCATATACTATGTACTACACTGTGCGTTTCTTATATTCTAAGTTTTTCAGTGCAACTCACTCATATACTATGTACTACACTGTGCGTTTCTTATATTCTAAGTTTTTCAGTGCAACTCACTCATATACTATGTACTACACTGTGCGTTTCTTATATTCTAAGTTTTTCAGTGCAACTCACTCATATACTATGTACTACACTGTGCGTTTCTTATATTCTAAGTTTTTCAGTGCAACTCACTCATATACTATGTACTACACTGTGCGTTTCTTATATTCTAAGTTTTTCAGTGCAACTCACTCATATACTATGTACTACACTGTGCGTTTCTTATATTCTAAGTTTTTCAGTGCAACTCACTCATATACTATGTACTACACTGTGCGTTTCTTATATTCTAAGTTTTTCAGTGCAACTCACTCATATACTATGTACTACACTGTGCGTTTCTTATATTCTAAGTTTTTCAGTGCAACTCACTCATATACTATGTACTACACTGTGCGTTTCTTATATTCTAAGTTTTTCAGTGCAACTCACTCATATACTATGTACTACACTGTGCGTTTCTTATATTCTAAGTTTTTCAGTGCAACTCACTCATATACTATGTACTACACTGTGCGTTTCTTATATTCTAAGTTTTTCAGTGCAACTCACTCATATACTATGTACTACACTGTGCGTTTCTTATATTCTAAGTTTTTCAGTGCAACTCACTCATATACTATGTACTACACTGTGCGTTTCTTAAATTCTAAGTTTTTCAGTGCAACTCACTCATATACTATGTACTACACTGTGCGTTTCTTATATTCTAAGTTTTTCAGTGCAACTCACTCATATACTATGTACTACACTGTGCTTTTCTTATATTCTAAGTTTTTCAGTGCAACTCACTCATATACTATGTACTACACTGTGCGTTTCTTATATTCTAAGTTTTTCAGTGCAACTCACTCATATACTATGTACTACACTGTGCGTTTCTTATATTCTAAGTTTTTCAGTGCAACTCACTCATATACTATGTACTACACTGTGCGTTTCTTATATTCTAAGTTTTTCAGTGCAACTCACTCATATACTATGTACTACACTGTGCGTTTCTTATATTCTAAGTTTTTCAGTGCAACTCACTCATATACTATGTACTACACTGTGCGTTTCTTATATTCTAAGTTTTTCAGTGCAACTCACTCATATACTATGTACTACACTGTGCGTTTCTCTAAATTCTAAGTTTTTCAGTGCAACTCACTCATATACTATGTACTACACTGTGCGTTTCTTATATTCTAAATTTTTCAGTGCAACTCACTCATATACTATGTACTACACTGTGCGTTTCTTATATTCTAAGTTTTTCAGTGCAACTCACTCATATACTATGTACTACACTGTGCGTTTATTATATTCGAAGTTTTTCAGTGCAACTCACTCATATACTATGTACTACACTGTGCGTTTCTCTAAATTCTAAGTTTTTCTGTGCAACTCACTCATATACTATGTACTACACTGTGCGTTTCTTATATTCTAAATTTTTCAGTGCAACTCACTCATATACTATGTACTACACTGTGCGTTTCTTATATTCTAAGTTTTTCAGTGCAACTCACTCATATACTATGTACTACACTGTGCGTTTCTTATATTCTAAGTTTTTCAGTGCAACTCACTCATATACTATGTACTACACTGTGCGTTTCTTATATTCTAAGTTTTTCAGTGCAACTCACTCATATACTATGTACTACACTGTGCGTTTCTTATATTCTAAGTTTTTCAGTGCAACTCACTCATATACTATTTACTACACTGTGCGTTTCTTATATTCTAAGTTTTTCAGTGCAACTCACTCATATACTATGTACTACACTGTGCGTTTCTTAAATTCTAAGTTTTTCAGTGCAACTCACTCATATACTATGTACTACACTGTGCGTTTCTTATATTCTAAGTTTTTCAGTGCAACTCACTCATATACTATGTACTACACTGTGCGTTTCTTATATTCTAAGTTTTTCAGTGCAACTCACTCATATACTATGTACTACACTGTGCGTTTCTTATATTCTAAGTTTTTCAGTGCAACTCACTCATATACTATGTACTACACTGTGCGTTTCTTATATTCTAAGTTTTTCAGTGCAACTCACTCATATACTATGTACTACACTGTGCGTTTCTTATATTCTAAGTTTTTCAGTGCAACTCACTCATATACTATGTACTACACTGTGCGTTTCTTATATTCTAAGTTTTTCAGTGCAACTCACTCATATACTATGTACTACACTGTGCGTTTCTTATATTCTAAGTTTTTCAGTGCAACTCACTCATATACTATGTACTACACTGTGCGTTTCTTATATTCTAAGTTTTTCAGTGCAACTCACTCATATACTATGTACTACACTGTGCGTTTCTTATATTCTAAGTTTTTCAGTGCAACTCACTCATATACTATGTACTACACTGTGCGTTTCTTATATTCTAAGTTTTTCAGTGCAACTCACTCATATACTATGTACTACACTGTGCGTTTCTTATATTCTAAGTTTTTCAGTGCAACTCACTCATATACTATGTACTACACTGTGCGTTTCTTATATTCTAAGTTTTTCAGTGCAACTCACTCATATACTATGTACTACACTGTGCGTTTCTTATATTCTAAGTTTTTCAGTGCAACTCACTCATATACTATGTACTACACTGTGCGTTTCTTATATTCTAAGTTTTTCAGTGCAACTCACTCATATACTATGTACTACACTGTGCGTTTCTCTAAATTCTAAGTTTTTCAGTGCAACTCACTCATATACTATGTACTACACTGTGCGTTTCTTATATTCTAAATTTTTCAGTGCAACTCACTCATATACTATGTACTACACTGTGCGTTTCTTATATTCTAAGTTTTTCAGTGCAACTCACTCATATACTATGTACTACACTGTGCGTTTATTATATTCTAAGTTTTTCAGTGCAACTCACTCATATACTATGTACTACACTGTGCGTTTCTCTAAATTCTAAGTTTTTCAGTGCAACTCACTCATATACTATGTACTACACTGTGCGTTTCTTATATTCTAAGTTTTTCAGTGCAACTCACTCATATACTATGTACTACACTGTGCGTTTCTTATATTCTAAGTTTTTCAGTGCAACTCACTCATATACTATTTACTACACTGTGCGTTTCTTATATTCTAAGTTTTTCAGTGCAACTCACTCATATACTATGTACTACACTGTGCGTTTCTTAAATTCTAAGTTTTTCAGTGCAACTCACTCATATACTATGTACTACACTGTGCGTTTCTTATATTCTAAGTTTTTCAGTGCAACTCACTCATATACTATGTACTACACTGTGCGTTTCTTATATTCTAAGTTTTTCAGTGCAACTCACTCATATACTATGTACTACACTGTGCGTTTCTTATATTCTAAGTTTTTCAGTGCAACTCACTCATATACTATGTACTACACTGTGCGTTTCTTATATTCTAAGTTTTTCAGTGCAACTCACTCATATACTATGTACTACACTGTGCGTTTCTTATATTCTAAGTTTTTCAGTGCAACTCACTCATATACTATGTACTACACTGTGCGTTTCTTATATTCTAAGTTTTTCAGTGCAACTCACTCATATACTATGTACTACACTGTGCGTTTCTTATATTCTAAGTTTTTCAGTGCAACTCACTCATATACTATGTACTACACTGTGCGTTTCTTATATTCTAAGTTTTTCAGTGCAACTCACTCATATACTATGTACTACACTGTGCGTTTCTTATATTCTAAGTTTTTCAGTGCAACTCACTCATATACTATGTACTACACTGTGCGTTTCTTATATTCTAAGTTTTTCAGTGCAACTCACTCATATACTATGTACTACACTGTGCGTTTCTTATATTCTAAGTTTTTCAGTGCAACTCACTCATATACTATGTACTACACTGTGCGTTTCTTATATTCTAAGTTTTTCAGTGCAACTCACTCATATACTATGTACTACACTGTGCGTTTCTTATATTCTAAGTTTTTCAGTGCAACTCACTCATATACTATGTACTACACTGTGCGTTTCTTATATTCTAAGTTTTTCAGTGCAACTCACTCATATACTATGTACTACACTGTGCGTTTCTCTAAATTCTAAGTTTTTCAGTGCAACTCACTCATATACTATGTACTACACTGTGCGTTTCTTATATTCTAAATTTTTCAGTGCAACTCACTCATATACTATGTACTACACTGTGCGTTTCTTATATTCTAAGTTTTTCAGTGCAACTCACTCATATACTATGTACTACACTGTGCGTTTATTATATTCTAAGTTTTTCAGTGCAACTCACTCATATACTATGTACTACACTGTGCGTTTCTCTAAATTCTAAGTTTTTCAGTGCAACTCACTCATATACTATGTACTACACTGTGCGTTTCTTATATTCTAAATTTTTCAGTGCAACTCACTCATATACTATGTACTACACTGTGCGTTTCTTATATTCTAAGTTTTTCAGTGCAACTCACTCATATACTATGTACTACACTGTGCGTTTCTTATATTCTAAGTTTTTCAGTGCAACTCACTCATATACTATGTACTACACTGTGCGTTTCTTATATTCTAAGTTTTTCAGTGCAACTCACTCATATACTATGTACTACACTGTGCGTTTCTTATATTCTAAGTTTTTCAGTGCAACTCACTCATATACTATGTACTACACTGTGCGTTTCTTATATTCTAAGTTTTTCAGTGCAACTCACTCATATACTATGTACTACACTGTGCGTTTCTTATATTCTAAGTTTTTCAGTGCAACTCACTCATATACTATGTACTACACTGTGCGTTTCTTATATTCTAAGTTTTTCAGTGCAACTCACTCATATACTATGTACTACACTGTGCGTTTCTTATATTCTAAGTTTTTCAGTGCAACTCACTCATATACTATGTACTACACTGTGCGTTTCTTATATTCTAAGTTTTTCAGTGCAACTCACTCATATACTATGTACTACACTGTGCGTTTCTTATATTCTAAGTTTTTCAGTGCAACTCACTCATATACTATGTACTACACTGTGCGTTTCTTATATTCTAAGTTTTTCAGTGCAACTCACTCATATACTATGTACTACACTGTGCGTTTCTTATATTCTAAGTTTTTCAGTGCAACTCACTCATATACTATGTACTACACTGTGCGTTTCTTATATTCTAAGTTTTTCAGTGCAACTCACTCATATACTATGTACTACACTGTGCGTTTCTTATATTCTAAGTTTTTCAGTGCAACTCACTCATATACTATGTACTACACTGTGCGTTTCTTAAATTCTAAGTTTTTCAGTGCAACTCACTCATATACTATGTACTACACTGTGCGTTTCTTATATTCTAAGTTTTTCAGTGCAACTCACTCATATACTATGTACTACACTGTGCTTTTCTTATATTCTAAGTTTTTCAGTGCAACTCACTCATATACTATGTACTACACTGTGCGTTTCTTATATTCTAAGTTTTTCAGTGCAACTCACTCATATACTATGTACTACACTGTGCGTTTCTTATATTCTAAGTTTTTCAGTGCAACTCACTCATATACTATGTACTACACTGTGCGTTTCTTATATTCTAAGTTTTTCAGTGCAACTCACTCATATACTATGTACTACACTGTGCGTTTCTTATATTCTAAGTTTTTCAGTGCAACTCACTCATATACTATGTACTACACTGTGCGTTTCTTATATTCTAAGTTTTTCAGTGCAACTCACTCATATACTATGTACTACACTGTGCGTTTCTTATATTCTAAGTTTTTCAGTGCAACTCACTCATATACTATGTACTACACTGTGCGTTTCTTATATTCTAAGTTTTTCAGTGCAACTCACTCATATACTATGTACTACACTGTGCGTTTCTTATATTCTAAGTTTTTCAGTGCAACTCACTCATATACTATGTACTACACTGTGCGTTTCTTATATTCTAAGTTTTTCAGTGCAACTCACTCATATACTATGTACTACACTGTGCGTTTCTTATATTCTAAGTTTTTCAGTGCAACTCACTCATATACTATGTACTACACTGTGCGTTTCTTATATTCTAAGTTTTTCAGTGCAACTCACTCATATACTATGTACTACACTGTGCGTTTCTTATATTCTAAGTTTTTCAGTGCAACTCACTCATATACTATGTACTACACTGTGCGTTTCTTATATTCTAAGTTTTTCAGTGCAACTCACTCATATACTATGTACTACACTGTGCGTTTCTTATATTCTAAGTTTTTCAGTGCAACTCACTCATATACTATGTACTACACTGTGCGTTTCTTAAATTCTAAGTTTTTCAGTGCAACTCACTCATATACTATGTACTACACTGTGCGTTTCTTATATTCTAAGTTTTTCAGTGCAACTCACTCATATACTATGTACTACACTGTGCTTTTCTTATATTCTAAGTTTTTCAGTGCAACTCACTCATATACTATGTACTACACTGTGCGTTTCTTATATTCTAAGTTTTTCAGTGCAACTCACTCATATACTATGTACTACACTGTGCGTTTCTTATATTCTAAGTTTTTCAGTGCAACTCACTCATATACTATGTACTACACTGTGCGTTTCTTATATTCTAAGTTTTTCAGTGCAACTCACTCATATACTATGTACTACACTGTGCGTTTCTTATATTCTAAGTTTTTCAGTGCAACTCACTCATATACTATGTACTACACTGTGCGTTTCTTATATTCTAAGTTTTTCAGTGCAACTCACTCATATACTATGTACTACACTGTGCGTTTCTCTAAATTCTAAGTTTTTCAGTGCAACTCACTCATATACTATGTACTACACTGTGCGTTTCTTATATTCTAAATTTTTCAGTGCAACTCACTCATATACTATGTACTACACTGTGCGTTTCTTATATTCTAAGTTTTTCAGTGCAACTCACTCATATACTATGTACTACACTGTGCGTTTATTATATTCGAAGTTTTTCAGTGCAACTCACTCATATACTATGTACTACACTGTGCGTTTCTCTAAATTCTAAGTTTTTCAGTGCAACTCACTCATATACTATGTACTACACTGTGCGTTTCTTATATTCTAAATTTTTCAGTGCAACTCACTCATATACTATGTACTACACTGTGCGTTTCTTATATTCTAAGTTTTTCAGTGCAACTCACTCATATACTATGTACTACACTGTGCGTTTCTTATATTCTAAGTTTTTCAGTGCAACTCACTCATATACTATGTACTACACTGTGCGTTTCTTATATTCTAAGTTTTTCAGTGCAACTCACTCATATACTATGTACTACACTGTGCGTTTCTTATATTCTAAGTTTTTCAGTGCAACTCACTCATATACTATGTACTACACTGTGCGTTTCTTATATTCTAAGTTTTTCAGTGCAACTCACTCATATACTATGTACTACACTGTGCGTTTCTTATATTCTAAGTTTTTCAGTGCAACTCACTCATATACTATGTACTACACTGTGCATTTCGTGTAATGCGGGTTTTTCAGTAAATTCTAAGTTTTTCAGTGCAACTCACTCATATACTATGTACTACACTGTGTGTTTCTTATATTCTAAGTTTTTCAGTGCAACTCACTCATATACTATGTACTACACTGTGCGTTTCTTATATTCTAAGTTTTTCAGTGCAACTCACTCATATACTATGTACTACACTGTGCGTTTCTTATATTCTAAGTTTTTCAGTGCAACTCACTCATATACTATGTACTACACTGTGCGTTTCTCTAAATTCTAAGTTTTTCAGTGCAACTCACTCATATACTATGTACTACACTGTGCGTTTCTTATATTCTAAATTTTTCAGTGCAACTCACTCATATACTATGTACTACACTGTGCGTTTCTTATATTCTAAGTTTTTCAGTGCAACTCACTCATATACTATGTACTACACTGTGCGTTTATTATATTCGAAGTTTTTCAGTGCAACTCACTCATATACTATGTACTACACTGTGCGTTTCTCTAAATTCTAAGTTTTTCAGTGCAACTCACTCATATACTATGTACTACACTGTGCGTTTCTTATATTCTAAATTTTTCAGTGCAACTCACTCATATACTATGTACTACACTGTGCGTTTCTTATATTCTAAGTTTTTCAGTGCAACTCACTCATATACTATGTACTACACTGTGCGTTTCTTATATTCTAAGTTTTTCAGTGCAACTCACTCATATACTATGTACTACACTGTGCGTTTCTTATATTCTAAGTTTTTCAGTGCAACTCACTCATATACTATGTACTACACTGTGCGTTTCTTATATTCTAAGTTTTTCAGTGCAACTCACTCATATACTATGTACTACACTGTGCGTTTCTTATATTCTAAGTTTTTCAGTGCAACTCACTCATATACTATGTACTACACTGTGCGTTTCTTATATTCTAAGTTTTTCAGTGCAACTCACTCATATACTATGTACTACACTGTGCATTTCGTGTAATGCGGGTTTTTCAGTAAATTCTAAGTTTTTCAGTGCAACTCACTCATATACTATGTACTACACTGTGTGTTTCTTATATTCTAAGTTTTTCAGTGCAACTCACTCATATACTATGTACTACACTGTGCGTTTCTTATATTCTAAGTTTTTCAGTGCAACTCACTCATATACTATTTACTACACTGTGCGTTTCTTATATTCTAAGTTTTTCAGTGCAACTCACTCATATACTATGTACTACACTGTGCGTTTCTTATATTCTAAGTTTTTCAGTGCAACTCACTCATATACTATGTACTACACTGTGCGTTTCTTAAATTCTAGGTTTTTCAGTGCAACTCACTCATATACTATGTACTACACCGTGCGTTTCTTAAATTCTAGGTTTTTCCGTGCAACTCACTCATATACTATGTACTACAATGTGCGTTTCTTATATTCTAAGTTTTTCAGTGCAACTCACTCATATACTATGTACTACACTGTGCGTTTCTTATATTCTAAGTTTTTCAGTGCAACTCACTCATATACTATGTACTACACTGTGCGTTTCTTATATTCTAAGTTTTTCAGTGCAACTCACTCATATACTATGTACTACACTGTGCGTTTCTTATATTCTAAGTTTTTCAGTGCAACTCACTCATATACTATGTACTACACTGTGCGTTTCTTATATTCTAAGTTTTTCATCGCAACTCACTCATATACTATGTACTACACTGTGCGTTTCTTATATTCTAAGTTTTTCAGTGCAACTCACTCATATACTATGTACTACACTGTGCGTTTCTTATATTCTAAGTTTTTCAGTGCAACTCACTCATATACTATGTACTACACTGTGCGTTTCTTATATTCTAAGTTTTTCAGTGCAACTCACTCATATACTATGTACTACACTGTGCGTTTCTTATATTCTAAGTTTTTCAGTGCAACTCACTCATATACTATGTACTACACTGTGCATTTCGTGTAATGCGGGTTTTTCAGTAAATTCTAAGTTTTTCAGTGCAACTCACTCATATACTATGTACTACACTGTGCGTTTCTCTAAATTCTAAGTTTTTCAGTGCAACTCACTCATATACTATGTACTACACTGTGCGTTTCTTATATTCTAAATTTTTCAGTGCAACTCACTCATATACTATGTACTACACTGTGCGTTTCTTATATTCTAAGTTTTTCAGTGCAACTCACTCATATACTATGTACTACACTGTGCGTTTATTATATTCTAAGTTTTTCAGTGCAACTCACTCATATACTATGTACTACACTGTGCGTTTCTCTAAATTCTAAGTTTTTCAGTGCAACTCACTCATATACTATGTACTACACTGTGCGTTTCTTATATTCTAAATTTTTCAGTGCAACTCACTCATATACTATGTACTACACTGTGCGTTTCTTATATTCTAAGTTTTTCAGTGCAACTCACTCATATACTATGTACTACACTGTGCGTTTCTTATATTCTAAGTTTTTCAGTGCAACTCACTCATATACTATGTACTACACTGTGCGTTTCTTATATTCTAAGTTTTTCAGTGCAACTCACTCATATATTATGTACTACACTGTGCGTTTCTTATATTCTAAGTTTTTCAGTGCAACTCACTCATATACTATGTACTACACTGTGCGTTTCTTATATTCTAAGTTTTTCAGTGCAACTCACTCATATACTATGTACTACACTGTGCGTTTCTTATATTCTAAGTTTTTCAGTGCAACTCACTCATATACTATGTACTACACTGTGCGTTTCTTATATTCTAAGTTTTTCAGTGCAACTCACTCATATACTATGTACTACACTGTGCGTTTCTTATATTCTAAGTTTTTCAGTGCAACTCACTCATATACTATGTACTACACTGTGCGTTTCTTATATTCTAAGTTTTTCAGTGCAACTCACTCATATACTATGTACTACACTGTGCGTTTCTTATATTCTAAGTTTTTCAGTGCAACTCACTCATATACTATGTACTACACTGTGCGTTTCTTATATTCTAAGTTTTTCAGTGCAACTCACTCATATACTATGTACTACACTGTGCGTTTCTTATATTCTAAGTTTTTCAGTGCAACTCACTCATATACTATGTACTACACTGTGCGTTTCTTATATTCTAAGTTTTTCAGTGCAACTCACTCATATACTATGTACTACACTGTGCGTTTCTTATATTCTAAGTTTTTCAGTGCAACTCACTCATATACTATGTACTACACTGTGCGTTTCTTATATTCTAAGTTTTTCAGTGCAACTCACTCATATACTATGTACTACACTGTGCGTTTCTTATATTCTAAGTTTTTCAGTGCAACTCACTCATATACTATGTACTACACTGTGCGTTTCTTATATTCTAAGTTTTTCAGTGCAACTCACTCATATACTATGTACTACACTGTGCGTTTCTTATATTCTAAGTTTTTCAGTGCAACTCACTCATATACTATGTACTACACTGTGCGTTTCTTAAATTCTAAGTTTTTCAGTGCAACTCACTCATATACTATGTACTACACTGTGCGTTTCTTATATTCTAAGTTTTTCAGTGCAACTCACTCATATACTATGTACTACACTGTGCTTTTCTTATATTCTAAGTTTTTCAGTGCAACTCACTCATATACTATGTACTACACTGTGCGTTTCTTATATTCTAAGTTTTTCAGTGCAACTCACTCATATACTATGTACTACACTGTGCGTTTCTTATATTCTAAGTTTTTCAGTGCAACTCACTCATATACTATGTACTACACTGTGCGTTTCTTATATTCTAAGTTTTTCAGTGCAACTCACTCATATACTATGTACTACACTGTGCGTTTCTTATATTCTAAGTTTTTCAGTGCAACTCACTCATATACTATGTACTACACTGTGCGTTTCTTATATTCTAAGTTTTTCAGTGCAACTCACTCATATACTATGTACTACACTGTGCGTTTCTTATATTCTAAGTTTTTCAGTGCAACTCACTCATATACTATGTACTACACTGTGCGTTTCTTATATTCTAAGTTTTTCAGTGCAACTCACTCATATACTATGTACTACACTGTGCGTTTCTTATATTCTAAGTTTTTCAGTGCAACTCACTCATATACTATGTACTACACTGTGCGTTTCTTATATTCTAAGTTTTTCAGTGCAACTCACTCATATACTATGTACTACACTGTGCGTTTCTTATATTCTAAGTTTTTCAGTGCAACTCACTCATATACTATGTACTACACTGTGCATTTCGTGTAATGCGGGTTTTTCAGTAAATTCTAAGTTTTTCAGTGCAACTCACTCATATACTATGTACTACACTGTGTGTTTCTTATATTCTAAGTTTTTCAGTGCAACTCACTCATATACTATGTACTACACTGTGCGTTTCTTATATTCTAAGTTTTTCAGTGCAACTCACTCATATACTATTTACTACACTGTGCGTTTCTTATATTCTAAGTTTTTCAGTGCAACTCACTCATATACTATGTACTACACTGTGCGTTTCTTATATTCTAAGTTTTTCAGTGCAACTCACTCATATACTATGTACTACACTGTGCGTTTCTTAAATTCTAGGTTTTTCAGTGCAACTCACTCATATACTATGTACTACACCGTGCGTTTCTTAAATTCTAGGTTTTTCCGTGCAACTCACTCATATACTATGTACTACAATGTGCGTTTCTTATATTCTAAGTTTTTCAGTGCAACTCACTCATATACTATGTACTACACTGTGCGTTTCTTATATTCTAAGTTTTTCAGTGCAACTCACTCATATACTATGTACTACACTGTGCGTTTCTTATATTCTAAGTTTTTCAGTGCAACTCACTCATATACTATGTACTACACTGTGCGTTTCTTATATTCTAAGTTTTTCAGTGCAACTCACTCATATACTATGTACTACACTGTGCGTTTCTTATATTCTAAGTTTTTCATCGCAACTCACTCATATACTATGTACTACACTGTGCGTTTCTTATATTCTAAGTTTTTCAGTGCAACTCACTCATATACTATGTACTACACTGTGCGTTTCTTATATTCTAAGTTTTTCAGTGCAACTCACTCATATACTATGTACTACACTGTGCTTTTCTTATATTCTAAGTTTTTCAGTGCAACTCACTCATATACTATGTACTACACTGTGCGTTTCTTATATTCTAAGTTTTTCAGTGCAACTCACTCATATACTATGTACTACACTGTGCATTTCGTGTAATGCGGGTTTTTCAGTAAATTCTAAGTTTTTCAGTGCAACTCACTCATATACTATGTACTACACTGTGCGTTTCTTAAATTCTAAGTTTTTCAGTGCAACTCACTCATATACTATGTACTACACTGTGCGTTTCTCTAAATTCTAAGTTTTTCAGTGCAACTCACTCATATACTATGTACTACACTGTGCGTTTCTTATATTCTAAATTTTTCAGTGCAACTCACTCATATACTATGTACTACACTGTGCGTTTCTTATATTCTAAGTTTTTCAGTGCAACTCACTCATATACTATGTACTACACTGTGCGTTTATTATATTCTAAGTTTTTCAGTGCAACTCACTCATATACTATGTACTACACTGTGCGTTTCTCTAAATTCTAAGTTTTTCAGTGCAACTCACTCATATACTATGTACTACACTGTGCGTTTCTTATATTCTAAATTTTTCAGTGCAACTCACTCATATACTATGTACTACACTGTGCGTTTCTTATATTCTAAGTTTTTCAGTGCAACTCACTCATATACTATGTACTACACTGTGCGTTTCTTATATTCTAAGTTTTTCAGTGCAACTCACTCATATACTATGTACTACACTGTGCGTTTCTTATATTCTAAGTTTTTCAGTGCAACTCACTCATATATTATGTACTACACTGTGCGTTTCTTATATTCTAAGTTTTTCAGTGCAACTCACTCATATACTATGTACTACACTGTGCGTTTCTTATATTCTAAGTTTTTCAGTGCAACTCACTCATATACTATGTACTACACTGTGCGTTTCTTATATTCTAAGTTTTTCAGTGCAACTCACTCATATACTATGTACTACACTGTGCGTTTCTTATATTCTAAGTTTTTCAGTGCAACTCACTCATATACTATGTACTACACTGTGCGTTTCTTATATTCTAAGTTTTTCAGTGCAACTCACTCATATACTATGTACTACACTGTGCGTTTCTTATATTCTAAGTTTTTCAGTGCAACTCACTCATATACTATGTACTACACTGTGCGTTTCTTATATTCTAAGTTTTTCAGTGCAACTCACTCATATACTATGTACTACACTGTGCGTTTCTTATATTCTAAGTTTTTCAGTGCAACTCACTCATATACTATGTACTACACTGTGCGTTTCTTATATTCTAAGTTTTTCAGTGCAACTCACTCATATACTATGTACTACACTGTGCGTTTCTTATATTCTAAGTTTTTCAGTGCAACTCACTCATATACTATGTACTACACTGTGCGTTTCTTATATTCTAAGTTTTTCAGTGCAACTCACTCATATACTATGTACTACACTGTGCGTTTCTTAAATTCTAAGTTTTTCAGTGCAACTCACTCATATACTATGTACTACACTGTGCGTTTCTTATATTCTAAGTTTTTCAGTGCAACTCACTCATATACTATGTACTACACTGTGCTTTTCTTATATTCTAAGTTTTTCAGTGCAACTCACTCATATACTATGTACTACACTGTGCGTTTCTTATATTCTAAGTTTTTCAGTGCAACTCACTCATATACTATGTACTACACTGTGCGTTTCTTATATTCTAAGTTTTTCAGTGCAACTCACTCATATACTATGTACTACACTGTGCGTTTCTTATATTCTAAGTTTTTCAGTGCAACTCACTCATATACTATGTACTACACTGTGCGTTTCTTATATTCTAAGTTTTTCAGTGCAACTCACTCATATACTATGTACTACACTGTGCGTTTCTTATATTCTAAGTTTTTCAGTGCAACTCACTCATATACTATGTACTACACTGTGCGTTTCTTATATTCTAAGTTTTTCAGTGCAACTCACTCATATACTATGTACTACACTGTGCGTTTCTTATATTCTAAGTTTTTCAGTGCAACTCACTCATATACTATGTACTACACTGTGCGTTTCTTATATTCTAAGTTTTTCAGTGCAACTCACTCATATACTATGTACTACACTGTGCGTTTCTTATATTCTAAGTTTTTCAGTGCAACTCACTCATATACTATGTACTACACTGTGCGTTTCTTATATTCTAAGTTTTTCAGTGCAACTCACTCATATACTATGTACTACACTGTGCGTTTCTTATATTCTAAGTTTTTCAGTGCAACTCACTCATATACTATGTACTACACTGTGCGTTTCTTATATTCTAAGTTTTTCAGTGCAACTCACTCATATACTATGTACTACACTGTGCGTTTCTTATATTCTAAGTTTTTCAGTGCAACTCACTCATATACTATGTACTACACTGTGCGTTTCTTAAATTCTAAGTTTTTCAGTGCAACTCACTCATATACTATGTACTACACTGTGCGTTTCTTATATTCTAAGTTTTTCAGTGCAACTCACTCATATACTATGTACTACACTGTGCTTTTCTTATATTCTAAGTTTTTCAGTGCAACTCACTCATATACTATGTACTACACTGTGCGTTTCTTATATTCTAAGTTTTTCAGTGCAACTCACTCATATACTATGTACTACACTGTGCGTTTCTTATATTCTAAGTTTTTCAGTGCAACTCACTCATATACTATGTACTACACTGTGCGTTTCTTATATTCTAAGTTTTTCAGTGCAACTCACTCATATACTATGTACTACACTGTGCGTTTCTTATATTCTAAGTTTTTCAGTGCAACTCACTCATATACTATGTACTACACTGTGCGTTTCTTATATTCTAAGTTTTTCAGTGCAACTCACTCATATACTATGTACTACACTGTGCGTTTCTCTAAATTCTAAGTTTTTCAGTGCAACTCACTCATATACTATGTACTACACTGTGCGTTTCTTATATTCTAAATTTTTCAGTGCAACTCACTCATATACTATGTACTACACTGTGCGTTTCTTATATTCTAAGTTTTTCAGTGCAACTCACTCATATACTATGTACTACACTGTGCGTTTATTATATTCGAAGTTTTTCAGTGCAACTCACTCATATACTATGTACTACACTGTGCGTTTCTCTAAATTCTAAGTTTTTCAGTGCAACTCACTCATATACTATGTACTACACTGTGCGTTTCTTATATTCTAAATTTTTCAGTGCAACTCACTCATATACTATGTACTACACTGTGCGTTTCTTATATTCTAAGTTTTTCAGTGCAACTCACTCATATACTATGTACTACACTGTGCGTTTCTTATATTCTAAGTTTTTCAGTGCAACTCACTCATATACTATGTACTACACTGTGCGTTTCTTATATTCTAAGTTTTTCAGTGCAACTCACTCATATACTATGTACTACACTGTGCGTTTCTTATATTCTAAGTTTTTCAGTGCAACTCACTCATATACTATGTACTACACTGTGCGTTTCTTATATTCTAAGTTTTTCAGTGCAACTCACTCATATACTATGTACTACACTGTGCGTTTCTTATATTCTAAGTTTTTCAGTGCAACTCACTCATATACTATGTACTACACTGTGCATTTCGTGTAATGCGGGTTTTTCAGTAAATTCTAAGTTTTTCAGTGCAACTCACTCATATACTATGTACTACACTGTGTGTTTCTTATATTCTAAGTTTTTCAGTGCAACTCACTCATATACTATGTACTACACTGTGCGTTTCTTATATTCTAAGTTTTTCAGTGCAACTCACTCATATACTTTGTACTACACTGTGCGTTTCTTATATTCTAAGTTTTTCAGTGCAACTCACTCATATACTATGTACTACACTGTGCGTTTCTTAAATTCTAAGTTTTTCAGTGCAACTCACTCATATACTATGTACTACACTGTGCGTTTCTTATATTCTAAGTTTTTCAGTGCAACTCACTCATATACTATGTACTACACTGTGCGTTTCTTATATTCTAAGTTTTTCAGTGCAACTCACTCATATACTATGTACTACACTGTGCGTTTTTTATATTCTAAGTTTTTCAGTGCAACTCACTCATATACTATGTACTACACTGTGCGTTTCTTATATTCTAAGTTTTTCAGTGCAACTCACTCATATACTATGTACTACACTGTGCGTTTCTTATATTCTAAGTTTTTCAGTGCAACTCACTCATATACTATGTACTACACTGTGCGTTTCTTATATTCTAAGTTTTTCAGTGCAACTCACTCATATACTATGTACTACACTGTGCGTTTCTTATATTCTAAGTTTTTCAGTGCAACTCACTCATATACTATGTACTACACTGTGCGTTTCTTAAATTCTAAGTTTTTCAGTGCAACTCACTCATATACTATGTACTACACTGTGCGTTTCTTATATTCTAAGTTTTTCAGTGCAACTCACTCATATACTATGTACTACACTGTGCGTTTCTTATATTCTAAGTTTTTCAGTGCAACTCACTCATATACTATGTACTACACTGTGCGTTTCTTATATTCTAAGTTTTTCAGTGCAACTCACTCATATACTATTTACTACACTGTGCGTTTCTTATATTCTAAGTTTTTCAGTGCAACTCACTCATATACTATGTACTACACTGTGCGTTTCTTATATTCTAAGTTTTTCAGTGCAACTCACTCATATACTATGTACTACACTGTGCGTTTCTTAAATTCTAGGTTTTTCAGTGCAACTCACTCATATACTATGTACTACACCGTGCGTTTCTTAAATTCTAGGTTTTTCCGTGCAACTCACTCATATACTATGTACTACAATGTGCGTTTCTTATATTCTAAGTTTTTCAGTGCAACTCACTCATATACTATGTACTACACTGTGCGTTTCTTATATTCTAAGTTTTTCAGTGCAACTCACTCATATACTATGTACTACACTGTGCGTTTCTTATATTCTAAGTTTTTCAGTGCAACTCACTCATATACTATGTACTACACTGTGCGTTTCTTATATTCTAAGTTTTTCAGTGCAACTCACTCATATACTATGTACTACACTGTGCGTTTCTTATATTCTAAGTTTTTCATCGCAACTCACTCATATACTATGTACTACACTGTGCGTTTCTTATATTCTAAGTTTTTCAGTGCAACTCACTCATATACTATGTACTACACTGTGCGTTTCTTATATTCTAAGTTTTTCAGTGCAACTCACTCATATACTATGTACTACACTGTGCGTTTCTTATATTCTAAGTTTTTCAGTGCAACTCACTCATATACTATGTACTACACTGTCCGTTTCTTATATTCTAAGTTTTTCAGTGCAACTCACTCATATACTATGTACTACACTGTGCATTTCGTGTAATGCGGGTTTTTCAGTAAATTCTAAGTTTTTCAGTGCAACTCACTCATATACTATGTACTACACTGTGCGTTTCTTAAATTCTAAGTTTTTCAGTGCAACTCACTCATATACTATGTACTACACTGTGCGTTTCTTATATTCTAAGTTTTTCAGTGCAACTCACTCATATACTATGTACTACACTGTGCGTTTCTTATATTCTAAGTTTTTCAGTGCAACTCACTCATATACTATGTACTACACTGTGCGTTTCTCTAAATTCTAAGTTTTTCAGTGCAACTCACTCATATACTATGTACTACACTGTGCGTTTCTTATATTCTAAATTTTTCAGTGCAACTCACTCATATACTATGTACTACACTGTGCGTTTCTTATATTCTAAGTTTTTCAGTGCAACTCACTCATATACTATGTACTACACTGTGCGTTTATTATATTCTAAGTTTTTCAGTGCAACTCACTCATATACTATGTACTACACTGTGCGTTTCTCTAAATTCTAAGTTTTTCAGTGCAACTCACTCATATACTATGTACTACACTGTGCGTTTCTTATATTCTAAATTTTTCAGTGCAACTCACTCATATACTATGTACTACACTGTGCGTTTCTTATATTCTAAGTTTTTCAGTGCAACTCACTCATATACTATGTACTACACTGTGCGTTTCTTATATTCTAAGTTTTTCAGTGCAACTCACTCATATACTATGTACTACACTGTGCGTTTCTTATATTCTAAGTTTTTCAGTGCAACTCACTCATATACTATGTACTACACTGTGCGTTTCTTATATTCTAAGTTTTTCAGTGCAACTCACTCATATACTATGTACTACACTGTGCGTTTCTTATATTCTAAGTTTTTCAGTGCAACTCACTCATATACTATGTACTACACTGTGTGTTTCTTATATTCTAAGTTTTTCAGTGCAACTTACTCATATACTATGTACTACACTGTGCGTTTCTTATATTCTAAGTTTTTCAGTGCAACTCACTCATATACTATGTACTACACTGTGCGTTTCTTATATTCTAAGTTTTTCAGTGCAACTCACTCATATACTATGTACTACACTGTGCGTTTCTTATATTCTAAGTTTTTCAGTGCAACTCACTCATATACTATGTACTACACTGTGCGTTTCTTATATTCTAAGTTTTTCAGTGCAACTCACTCATATACTATGTACTACACTGTGCGTTTCTTATATTCTAAGTTTTTCATCGCAACTCACTCATATACTATGTACTACACTGTGCGTTTCTTATATTCTAAGTTTTTCAGTGCAACTCACTCATATACTATGTACTACACTGTGCGTTTCTTATATTCTAAGTTTTTCAGTGCAACTCACTCATATACTATGTACTACACTGTGCGTTTCTTATATTCTAAGTTTTTCAGTGCAACTCACTCATATACTATGTACTACACTGTGCGTTTCTTATATTCTAAGTTTTTCAGTGCAACTCACTCATATACTATGTACTACACTGTGCATTTCGTGTAATGCGGGTTTTTCAGTAAATTCTAAGTTTTTCAGTGCAACTCACTCATATACTATGTACTACACTGTGCGTTTCTTAAATTCTAAGTTTTTCAGTGCAACTCACTCATATACTATGTACTACACTGTGCGTTTCTTATATTCTAAGTTTTTCAGTGCAACTCACTCATATACTATGTACTACACTGTGCGTTTCTTATATTCTAAGTTTTTCAGTGCAACTCACTCATATACTATGTACTACACTGCGTTTCTCTAAATTCTAAGTTTTTCAGTGCAACTCACTCATATACTATGTACTACACTGTGCGTTTCTTATATTCTAAATTTTTCAGTGCAACTCACTCATATACTATGTACTACACTGTGCGTTTCTTATATTCTAAGTTTTTCAGTGCAACTCACTCATATACTATGTACTACACTGTGCGTTTATTATATTCTAAGTTTTTCAGTGCAACTCACTCATATACTATGTACTACACTGTGCGTTTCTCTAAATTCTAAGTTTTTCAGTGCAACTCACTCATATACTATGTACTACACTGTGCGTTTCTTATATTCTAAATTTTTCAGTGCAACTCACTCATATACTATGTACTACACTGTGCGTTTCTTATATTCTAAGTTTTTCAGTGCAACTCACTCATATACTATGTACTACACTGTGCGTTTCTTATATTCTAAGTTTTTCAGTGCAACTCACTCATATACTATGTACTACACTGTGCGTTTCTTATATTCTAAGTTTTTCAGTGCAACTCACTCATATACTATGTACTACACTGTGCGTTTCTTATATTCTAAGTTTTTCAGTGCAACTCACTCATATACTATGTACTACACTGTGCGTTTCTTATATTCTAAGTTTTTCAGTGCAACTCACTCATATACTATGTACTACACTGTGTGTTTCTTATATTCTAAGTTTTTCAGTGCAACTTACTCATATACTATGTACTACACTGTGCGTTTCTTATATTCTAAGTTTTTCAGTGCAACTCACTCATATACTTTGTACTACACTGTGCGTTTCTTATATTCTAAGTTTTTCAGTGCAACTCACTCATATACTATGTACTACACTGTGCGTTTCTTAAATTCTAAGTTTTTCAGTGCAACTCACTCATATACTATGTACTACACTGTGAGTTTCTTATATTCTAAGTTTTTCAGTGCAACTCACTCATATACTATGTACTACACTGTGCGTTTCTTATATTCTAAGTTTTTCAGTGCAACTCACTCATATACTATGTCCTACACTGTGCGTTTCTTATATTCTAAGTTTTTCAGTGCAACTCACTCATATACTATGTACTACACTGTGCGTTTCTTATATTCTAAGTTTTTCAGTGCAACTCACTCATATACTATGTACTACACTGTGCGTTTCTTATATTCTAAGTTTTTCAGTGCAACTCACTCATATACTATGTACTACACTGTGCATTTCGTGTAATGCGGGTTTTTCAGTAAATTCTAAGTTTTTCAGTGCAACTCACTCATATACTATGTACTACACTGTGCGTTTCTTAAATTCTAAGTTTTTCAGTGCAACTCACTCATATACTATGTACTACACTGTGCGTTTCTTATATTCTAAGTTTTTCAGTGCAACTCACTCATATACTATGTACTACACTGTGCGTTTCTTATATTCTAAGTTTTTCAGTGCAACTCACTCATATACTTTGTACTACACTGTGCGTTTCTTATATTCTAAGTTTTTCAGTGCAACTCACTCATATACTATGTACTACACTGTGCGTTTCTTAAATTCTAAGTTTTTCAGTGCAACTCACTCATATACTATGTACTACACTGTGCGTTTCTTATATTCTAAGTTTTTCAGTGCAACTCACTCATATACTATGTACTACACTGTGCGTTTCTTATATTCTAAGTTTTTCAGTGCAACTCACTCATATACTATGTACTACACTGTGCGTTTCTTATATTCTAAGTTTTTCAGTGCAACTCACTCATATACTATGTACTACACTGTGTGTTTCTTATATTCTAAGTGTTTCAGTGCAACTCACTCATATACTATGTACTACACTGTGCGTTTCTTATATTCTAAGTTTTTCAGTGCAACTCACTCATATACTATGCACTACACTGTGCGTTTCTTATATTCTAAGTTTTTCAGTGCAACTCACTCATATACTATGTACTACACTGTGCGTTTCTTAAATTCTAAGTTTTTCAGTGCAACTCACTCATATACTATGTACTACACTGTGCGTTTCTTAAATTCTAGGTTTTTCCGTGCAACTCACTCATATACTATGTACTACAATGTGCGTTTCTTATATTCTAAGTTTTTCAGTGCAACTCACTCATATACTATGTACTACACTGTGCGTTTCTTATATTCTAAGTTTTTCAGTGCAACTCACTCATATACTATGTACTACACTGTGCGTTTCTTATATTCTAAGTTTTTCAGTGCAACTCACTCATATACTATGTACTACACTGTGCGTTTCTTATATTCTAAGTTTTTCAGTGCAACTCACTCATATACTATGTACTACACTGTGCGTTTCTTATATTCTAAGTTTTTCAGTGCAACTCACTCTTATACTATGTACTACACTGTGCGTTTCTTATATTCTAAGTTTTTCAGTGCAACTCACTCATATACTATGTACTACACTGTGCGTTTCTTAAATTCTAAGTTTTTCAGTGCAACTCACTCATATACTATGTACTACACTGTGCGTTTCTTAAATTCTAGGTTTTTCCGTGCAACTCACTCATATACTATGTACTACAATGTGCGTTTCTTATATTCTAAGTTTTTCAGTGCAACTCACTCATATACTATGTACTACACTGTGCGTTTCTTATATTCTAAGTTTTTCAGTGCAACTCACTCATATACTATGTACTACACTGTGCGTTTCTTATATTCTAAGTTTTTCAGTGCAACTCACTCATATACTATGTACTACACTGTGCGTTTCTTATATTCTAAGTTTTTCAGTGCAACTCACTCATATACTATGTACTACACTGTGCGTTTCTTATATTCTAAGTTTTTCAGTGCAACTCACTCTTATACTATGTACTACACTGTGCGTTTCTTATATTCTAAGTTTTTCAGTGCAACTCACTCATATACTATGTACTACACTGTGCGATTCTTATATTCTAAGTTTTTCAGTGCAACTCACTCATATACTATGTACTACACTGTGCGTTTCTTATATTCTAAGTTTTTCAGTGCAACTCACTCATATACTATGTACTACACTGTGCGTTTCTTATATTCTAAGTTTTTCAGTGCAACTCACTCATATACTATGTACTACACTGTGCGTTTCTTATATTCTAAGTTTTTCAGTGCAACTCACTCATATACTATGTACTACACTGTGCATTTCGTGTAATGCGGGTTTTTCAGTAAATTCTAAGTTTTTCAGTGCAACTCACTCATATACTATATACTACACTGTGCGTTTCTTAAATTCTAAGTTTTTCAGTGCAACTCACTCATATACTATGTACTACACTGTGCGTTTCTTATATTCTAAGTTTTTCAGTGCAACTCACTCATATACTATGTACTACACTGTGCGTTTCTTATATTCTAAGTTTTTCAGTGCAACTCACTCATATACTATGTACTACACTGTGCGTTTCTTATATTCTAAATTTTTCAGTGCAACTCACTCATATACTATGTACTACACTGTGCGTTTCTTATATTCTAAGTTTTTCAGTGCAACTCACTCATATACTATGTACTACACTGTGCGTTTATTATATTCTAAGTTTTTCAGTGCAACTCACTCATATACTATGTACTACACTGTGCGTTTCTCTAAATTCTAAGTTTTTCAGTGCAACTCACTCATATACTATGTACTACACTGTGCGTTTCTTATATTCTAAATTTTTCAGTGCAACTCACTCATATACTATGTACTACACTGTGCGTTTCTTATATTCTAAGTTTTTCAGTGCAACTCAGTCATATACTATGTACTACACTGTGCGTTTCTTATATTCTAAGTTTTTCAGTGCAACTCACTCATATACTATGTACTACACTGTGCGTTTCTTATATTCTAAGTTTTTCAGTGCAACTCACTCATATACTATGTACTACACTGTGCGTTTCTTATATTCTAAGTTTTTCAGTGCAACTCACTCATATACTATGTACTACACTGTGCGTTTCTTATATTCTAAGTTTTTCAGTGCAACTCACTCATATACTATGTACTACACTGTGCGTTTCTTATATTCTAAGTTTTTCAGTGCAACTCACTCTTATACTATGTACTACACTGTGCGTTTCTTATATTCTAAGTTTTTCAGTGCAACTCACTCATATACTATGTACTACACTGTGCGTTTCTTAAATTCTAAGTTTTTCAGTGCAACTCACTCATATACTATGTACTACACTGTGCGTTTCTTAAATTCTAGGTTTTTCCGTGCAACTCACTCATATACTATGTACTACAATGTGCGTTTCTTATATTCTAAGTTTTTCAGTGCAACTCACTCATATACTATGTACTACACTGTGCGTTTCTTATATTCTAAGTTTTTCAGTGCAACTCACTCATATACTATGTACTACACTGTGCGTTTCTTATATTCTAAGTTTTTCAGTGCAACTCACTCATATACTATGTACTACACTGTGCGTTTCTTATATTCTAAGTTTTTCAGTGCAACTCACTCATATACTATGTACTACACTGTGCGTTTCTTATATTCTAAGTTTTTCAGTGCAACTCACTCTTATACTATGTACTACACTGTGCGTTTCTTATATTCTAAGTTTTTCAGTGCAACTCACTCATATACTATGTACTACACTGTGCGATTCTTATATTCTAAGTTTTTCAGTGCAACTCACTCATATACTATGTACTACACTGTGCGTTTCTTATATTCTAAGTTTTTCAGTGCAACTCACTCATATACTATGTACTACACTGTGCGTTTCTTATATTCTAAGTTTTTCAGTGCAACTCACTCATATACTATGTACTACACTGTGCGTTTCTTATATTCTAAGTTTTTCAGTGCAACTCACTCATATACTATGTACTACACTGTGCATTTCGTGTAATGCGGGTTTTTCAGTAAATTCTAAGTTTTTCAGTGCAACTCACTCATATACTATATACTACACTGTGCGTTTCTTAAATTCTAAGTTTTTCAGTGCAACTCACTCATATACTATGTACTACACTGTGCGTTTCTTATATTCTAAGTTTTTCAGTGCAACTCACTCATATACTATGTACTACACTGTGCGTTTCTTATATTCTAAGTTTTTCAGTGCAACTCACTCATATACTATGTACTACACTGTGCGTTTCTTATATTCTAAATTTTTCAGTGCAACTCACTCATATACTATGTACTACACTGTGCGTTTCTTATATTCTAAGTTTTTCAGTGCAACTCACTCATATACTATGTACTACACTGTGCGTTTATTATATTCTAAGTTTTTCAGTGCAACTCACTCATATACTATGTACTACACTGTGCGTTTCTCTAAATTCTAAGTTTTTCAGTGCAACTCACTCATATACTATGTACTACACTGTGCGTTTCTTATATTCTAAATTTTTCAGTGCAACTCACTCATATACTATGTACTACACTGTGCGTTTCTTATATTCTAAGTTTTTCAGTGCAACTCAGTCATATACTATGTACTACACTGTGCGTTTCTTATATTCTAAGTTTTTCAGTGCAACTCACTCATATACTATGTACTACACTGTGCGTTTCTTATATTCTAAGTTTTTCAGTGCAACTCACTCATATACTATGTACTACACTGTGCGTTTCTTATATTCTAAGTTTTTCAGTGCAACTCACTCATATACTATGTACTACACTGTGCGTTTCTTATATTCTAAGTTTTTCAGTGCAACTCACTCATATACTATGTACTACACTGTGCGTTTCTTATATTCTAAGTTTTTCAGTGCAACTCACTCATATACTATGTACTAAACTGTGCGTTTCTTATATTCTACGTTTTTCAGTGCAACTCACTCATATACTATGTACTACACTGTGCGTTTCTTATATTCTAAGTTTTTCAGTGCAACTCACTCATATACTATGTACTACACTGTGCATTTCGTGTAATGCGGGTTTTTCAGTAAATTCTAAGTTTTTCAGTGCAACTCACTCATATACTATGTACTACACTGTGCGTTTCTTAAATTCTAAGTTTTTCAGTGCAACTCACTCATATACTATGTACTACACTGTGCGTTTCTTATATTCTAAGTTTTTCAGTGCAACTCACTCATATACTATGTACTACACTGTGCGTTTCTTATATTCTAAGTTTTTCAGTGCAACTCACTCATATACTTTGTACTACACTGTGCGTTTCTTATATTCTAAGTTTTTCAGTGCAACTCACTCATATACTATGTACTACACTGTGCGTTTCTTAAATTCTAAGTTTTTCAGTGCAACTCACTCATATACTATGTACTACACTGTGCGTTTCTTAAATTCTAAGTTTTTCAGTGCAACTCACTCATATACTATGTACTACACTGTGCGTTTCTTATATTCTAAGTTTTTCAGTGCAACTCACTCATATACTATGTACTACACTGTGCGTTTCTTATATTCTAAGTTTTTCAGTGCAACTCACTCATATACTATGTACTACACTGTGCGTTTCTTATATTCTAAGTTTTTCATCGCAACTCACTCATATACTATGTACTACACTGTGCGTTTCTTATATTCTAAGTTTTTCAGTGCAACTCACTCATATACTATTTACTACACTGTGCGTTTCTTATATTCTAAGTTTTTCAGTGCAACTCACTCATATACTATGTACTACACAGTGCATTTCGTGTAATGCGGGTTTTTCAGTAAATTCTAAGTTTTTCAGTGCAACTCACTCATATACTATGTACTACACTGTGCGTTTCTTAAATTCTAAGTTTTTCAGTGCAACTCACTCATATACTATGTACTACACTGTGCGTTTCTTATATTCTAAGTTTTTCAGTGCAACTCACTCATATACTATGTACTACACTGTGCGTTTCTTATATTCTAAGTTTTTCAGTGCAACTCACTCATATACTATGTACTACACTGTGCGTTTCTCTAAATTCTAAGTTTTTCAGTGCAACTCACTCATATACTATGTACTACACTGTGCGTTTCTTATATTCTAAGTGTTTCAGTGCAACTCACTCATATACTATGTACTACACTGTGCGTTTCTTATATTCTAAGTTTTTCAGTGCAACTCACTCATATACTATGTACTACACTGTGCGTTTCTTATATTCTAAGTGTTTCAGTGCAACTCACTCATATACTATGTACTACACTGTGCGTTTCTTATATTCTAAGTTTTTCAGTGCAACTCACTCATATACTATGCACTACACTGTGCGTTTCTTATATTCTAAGTTTTTCAGTGCAACTCACTCATATACTATGTACTACACTGTGCGTTTCTTAAATTCTAAGTTTTTCAGTGCAACTCACTCATATACTATGTACTACACTGTGCGTTTCTTAAATTCTAGGTTTTTCCGTGCAACTCACTCATATACTATGTACTACAATGTGCGTTTCTTATATTCTAAGTTTTTCAGTGCAACTCACTCATATACTATGTACTACACTGTGCGTTTCTTATATTCTAAGTTTTTCAGTGCAACTCACTCATATACTATGTACTACACTGTGCGTTTCTTATATTCTAAGTTTTTCAGTGCAACTCACTCATATACTATGTACTACACTGTGCGTTTCTTATATTCTAAGTTTTTCAGTGCAACTCACTCATATACTATGTACTACACTGTGCGTTTCTTATATTCTAAGTTTTTCAGTGCAACTCACTCTTATACTATGTACTACACTGTGCGTTTCTTATATTCTAAGTTTTTCAGTGCAACTCACTCATATACTATGTACTACACTGTGCGTTTCTTAAATTCTAAGTTTTTCAGTGCAACTCACTCATATACTATGTACTACACTGTGCGTTTCTTAAATTCTAGGTTTTTCCGTGCAACTCACTCATATACTATGTACTACAATGTGCGTTTCTTATATTCTAAGTTTTTCAGTGCAACTCACTCATATACTATGTACTACACTGTGCGTTTCTTATATTCTAAGTTTTTCAGTGCAACTCACTCATATACTATGTACTACACTGTGCGTTTCTTATATTCTAAGTTTTTCAGTGCAACTCACTCATATACTATGTACTACACTGTGCGTTTCTTATATTCTAAGTTTTTCAGTGCAACTCACTCATATACTATGTACTACACTGTGCGTTTCTTATATTCTAAGTTTTTCAGTGCAACTCACTCTTATACTATGTACTACACTGTGCGTTTCTTATATTCTAAGTTTTTCAGTGCAACTCACTCATATACTATGTACTACACTGTGCGATTCTTATATTCTAAGTTTTTCAGTGCAACTCACTCATATACTATGTACTACACTGTGCGTTTCTTATATTCTAAGTTTTTCAGTGCAACTCACTCATATACTATGTACTACACTGTGCGTTTCTTATATTCTAAGTTTTTCAGTGCAACTCACTCATATACTATGTACTACACTGTGCGTTTCTTATATTCTAAGTTTTTCAGTGCAACTCACTCATATACTATGTACTACACTGTGCATTTCGTGTAATGCGGGTTTTTCAGTAAATTCTAAGTTTTTCAGTGCAACTCACTCATATACTATGTACTACACTGTGCGTTTCTTAAATTCTAAGTTTTTCAGTGCAACTCACTCATATACTATGTACTACACTGTGCGTTTCTTATATTCTAAGTTTTTCAGTGCAACTCACTCATATACTATGTACTACACTGTGCGTTTCTTATATTCTAAGTTTTTCAGTGCAACTCACTCATATACTATGTACTACACTGTGCGTTTCTTATATTCTAAATTTTTCAGTGCAACTCACTCATATACTATGTACTACACTGTGCGTTTCTTATATTCTAAGTTTTTCAGTGCAACTCACTCATATACTATGTACTACACTGTGCGTTTATTATATTCTAAGTTTTTCAGTGCAACTCACTCATATACTATGTACTACACTGTGCGTTTCTCTAAATTCTAAGTTTTTCAGTGCAACTCACTCATATACTATGTACTACACTGTGCGTTTCTTATATTCTAAATTTTTCAGTGCAACTCACTCATATACTATGTACTACACTGTGCGTTTCTTATATTCTAAGTTTTTCAGTGCAACTCAGTCATATACTATGTACTACACTGTGCGTTTCTTATATTCTAAGTTTTTCAGTGCAACTCACTCATATACTATGTACTACACTGTGCGTTTCTTATATTCTAAGTTTTTCAGTGCAACTCACTCATATACTATGTACTACACTGTGCGTTTCTTATATTCTAAGTTTTTCAGTGCAACTCACTCATATACTATGTACTACACTGTGCGTTTCTTATATTCTAAGTTTTTCAGTGCAACTCACTCATATACTATGTACTACACTGTGCGTTTCTTATATTCTAAGTTTTTCAGTGCAACTCACTCATATACTATGTACTAAACTGTGCGTTTCTTATATTCTACGTTTTTCAGTGCAACTCACTCATATACTATGTACTACACTGTGCGTTTCTTATATTCTAAGTTTTTCAGTGCAACTCACTCATATACTATGTACTACACTGTGCATTTCGTGTAATGCGGGTTTTTCAGTAAATTCTAAGTTTTTCAGTGCAACTCACTCATATACTATGTACTACACTGTGCGTTTCTTAAATTCTAAGTTTTTCAGTGCAACTCACTCATATACTATGTACTACACTGTGCGTTTCTTATATTCTAAGTTTTTCAGTGCAACTCACTCATATACTATGTACTACACTGTGCGTTTCTTATATTCTAAGTTTTTCAGTGCAACTCACTCATATACTTTGTACTACACTGTGCGTTTCTTATATTCTAAGTTTTTCAGTGCAACTCACTCATATACTATGTACTACACTGTGCGTTTCTTAAATTCTAAGTTTTTCAGTGCAACTCACTCATATACTATGTACTACACTGTGCGTTTCTTAAATTCTAAGTTTTTCAGTGCAACTCACTCATATACTATGTACTACACTGTGCGTTTCTTATATTCTAAGTTTTTCAGTGCAACTCACTCATATACTATGTACTACACTGTGCGTTTCTTATATTCTAAGTTTTTCAGTGCAACTCACTCATATACTATGTACTACACTGTGCGTTTCTTATATTCTAAGTTTTTCATCGCAACTCACTCATATACTATGTACTACACTGTGCGTTTCTTATATTCTAAGTTTTTCAGTGCAACTCACTCATATACTATTTACTACACTGTGCGTTTCTTATATTCTAAGTTTTTCAGTGCAACTCACTCATATACTATGTACTACACAGTGCATTTCGTGTAATGCGGGTTTTTCAGTAAATTCTAAGTTTTTCAGTGCAACTCACTCATATACTATGTACTACACTGTGCGTTTCTTAAATTCTAAGTTTTTCAGTGCAACTCACTCATATACTATGTACTACACTGTGCGTTTCTTATATTCTAAGTTTTTCAGTGCAACTCACTCATATACTATGTACTACACTGTGCGTTTCTTATATTCTAAGTTTTTCAGTGCAACTCACTCATATACTATGTACTACACTGTGCGTTTCTCTAAATTCTAAGTTTTTCAGTGCAACTCACTCATATACTATGTACTACACTGTGCGTTTCTTATATTCTAAATTTTTCAGTGCAACTCACTCATATACTATGTACTACACTGTGCGTTTCTTATATTCTAAGTTTTTCAGTGCAACTCACTCATATACTATGTACTACACTGTGCGTTTATTATATTCTAAGTTTTTCAGTGCAACTCACTCATATACTATGTACTACACTGTGCGTTTCTCTAAATTCTAAGTTTTTCAGTGCAACTCACTCATATACTATGTACTACACTGTGCGTTTCTTATATTCTAAATTTTTCAGTGCAACTCACTCATATACTATGTACTACACTGTGCGTTTCTTATATTCTAAGTTTTTCAGTGCAACTCACTCATATACTATGTACTACACTGTGCGTTTCTTATATTCTAAGTTTTTCAGTGCAACTCACTCATATACTATGTACTACACTGTGCGTTTCTTATATTCTAAGTTTTTCAGTGCAACTCACTCATATACTATGTACTACACTGTGCGTTTCTTATATTCTAAGTTTTTCAGTGCAACTCACTCATATACTATGTACTACACTGTGCGTTTCTTATATTCTAAGTTTTTCAGTGCAACTCACTCATATACTATGTACTACACTGTGCGTTTCTTATATTCTAAGTTTTTCAGTGCAACTCACTCATATACTATGTACTACACTGTGCATTTCGTGTAATGCGGGTTTTTCAGTAAATTCTAAGTTTTTCAGTGCAACTCACTCATATACTATGTACTACACTGTGTGTTTCTTATATTCTAAGTTTTTCAGTGCAACTTACTCATATACTATGTACTACACTGTGCGTTTCTTATATTCTAAGTTTTTCAGTGCAACTCACTCATATACTTTGTACTACACTGTGCGTTTCTTATATTCTAAGTTTTTCAGTGCAACTCACTCATATACTATGTACTACACTGTGCGTTTCTTAAATTCTAAGTTTTTCAGTGCAACTCACTCATATACTATGTACTACACTGTGCGTTTCTTATATTCTAAGTTTTTCAGTGCAACTCACTCATATACTATGTACTACACTGTGCGTTTCTTATATTCTAAGTTTTTCAGTGCAACTCACTCATATACTATGTACTACACTGTGCGTTTCTTATATTCTAAGTTTTTCAGTGCAACTCACTCATATACTATGTACTACACTGTGCGTTTCTTATATTCTAAGTTTTTCAGTGCAACTCACTCATATACTATGTACTACACTGTGCGTTTCTTATATTCTAAGTTTTTCAGTGCAACTCACTCATATACTATGTACTACACTGTGCATTTCGTGTAATGCGGGTTTTTCAGTAAATTCTAAGTTTTTCAGTGCAACTCACTCATATACTATGTACTACACTGTGCGTTTCTTAAATTCTAAGTTTTTCAGTGCAACTCACTCATATACTATGTACTACACTGTGCGTTTCTTATATTCTAAGTTTTTCAGTGCAACTCACTCATATACTATGCACTACACTGTGCGTTTCTTATATTCTAAGTTTTTCAGTGCAACTCACTCATATACTTTGTACTACACTGTGCGTTTCTTATATTCTAAGTTTTTCAGTGCAACTCACTCATATACTATGTACTACACTGTGCGTTTCTTAAATTCTAAGTTTTTCAGTGCAACTCACTCATATACTATGTACTACACTGTGCGTTTCTTATATTCTAAGTTTTTCAGTGCAACTCACTCATATACTATGTACTACACTGTGCGTTTCTTATATTCTAAGTTTTTCAGTGCAACTCACTCATATACTATGTACTACACTGTGCGTTTCTTATATTCTAAGTTTTTCAGTGCAACTCACTCATATACTATGTACTACACTGTGCGTTTCTTATATTCTAAGTTTTTCAGTGCAACTCACTCATATACTATGCACTACACTGTGCGTTTCTTATATTCTAAGTTTTTCAGTGCAACTCACTCATATACTATGTACTACACTGTGCGTTTCTTAAATTCTAAGTTTTTCAGTGCAACTCACTCATATACTATGTACTACACTGTGCGTTTCTTAAATTCTAGGTTTTTCCGTGCAACTCACTCATATACTATGTACTACAATGTGCGTTTCTTATATTCTAAGTTTTTCAGTGCAACTCACTCATATACTATGTACTACACTGTGCGTTTCTTATATTCTAAGTTTTTCAGTGCAACTCACTCATATACTATGTACTACACTGTGCGTTTCTTATATTCTAAGTTTTTCAGTGCAACTCACTCATATACTATGTACTACACTGTGCGTTTCTTATATTCTAAGTTTTTCAGTGCAACTCACTCATATACTATGTACTACACTGTGCGTTTCTTATATTCTAAGTTTTTCAGTGCAACTCACTCTTATACTATGTACTACACTGTGCGTTTCTTATATTCTAAGTTTTTCAGTGCAACTCACTCATATACTATGTACTACACTGTGCGATTCTTATATTCTAAGTTTTTCAGTGCAACTCACTCATATACTATGTACTACACTGTGCGTTTCTTATATTCTAAGTTTTTCAGTGCAACTCACTCATATACTATGTACTACACTGTGCGTTTCTTATATTCTAAGTTTTTCAGTGCAACTCACTCATATACTATGTACTACACTGTGCGTTTCTTATATTCTAAGTTTTTCAGTGCAACTCACTCATATACTATGTACTACACTGTGCATTTCGTGTAATGCGGGTTTTTCAGTAAATTCTAAGTTTTTCAGTGCAACTCACTCATATACTATGTACTACACTGTGCGTTTCTTAAATTCTAAGTTTTTCAGTGCAACTCACTCATATACTATGTACTACACTGTGCGTTTCTTATATTCTAAGTTTTTCAGTGCAACTCACTCATATACTATGTACTACACTGTGCGTTTCTTATATTCTAAGTTTTTCAGTGCAACTCACTCATATACTATGTACTACACTGTGCGTTTCTTATATTCTAAATTTTTCAGTGCAACTCACTCATATACTATGTACTACACTGTGCGTTTCTTATATTCTAAGTTTTTCAGTGCAACTCACTCATATACTATGTACTACACTGTGCGTTTATTATATTCTAAGTTTTTCAGTGCAACTCACTCATATACTATGTACTACACTGTGCGTTTCTCTAAATTCTAAGTTTTTCAGTGCAACTCACTCATATACTATGTACTACACTGTGCGTTTCTTATATTCTAAATTTTTCAGTGCAACTCACTCATATACTATGTACTACACTGTGCGTTTCTTATATTCTAAGTTTTTCAGTGCAACTCAGTCATATACTATGTACTACACTGTGCGTTTCTTATATTCTAAGTTTTTCAGTGCAACTCACTCATATACTATGTACTACACTGTGCGTTTCTTATATTCTAAGTTTTTCAGTGCAACTCACTCATTTACTATGTACTACACTGTGCGTTTCTTATATTCTAAGTTTTTCAGTGCAACTCACTCATATACTATGTACTACACTGTGCGTTTCTTATATTCTAAGTTTTTCAGTGCAACTCACTCATATACTATGTACTACACTGTGCGTTTCTTATATTCTAAGTTTTTCAGTGCAACTCACTCATATACTATGTACTACACTGTGCGTTTCTTATATTCTAAGTTTTTCAGTGCAACTCACTCATATACTATGTACTAAACTGTGCGTTTCTTATATTCTACGTTTTTCAGTGCAACTCACTCATATACTATGTACTACACTGTGCGTTTCTTATATTCTAAGTTTTTCAGTGCAACTCACTCATATACTATGTACTACACTGTGCATTTCGTGTAATGCGGGTTTTTCAGTAAATTCTAAGTTTTTCAGTGCAACTCACTCATATACTATGTACTACACTGTGCGTTTCTTAAATTCTAAGTTTTTCAGTGCAACTCACTCATATACTATGTACTACACTGTGCGTTTCTTATATTCTAAGTTTTTCAGTGCAACTCACTCATATACTATGTACTACACTGTGCGTTTCTTATATTCTAAGTTTTTCAGTGCAACTCACTCATATACTTTGTACTACACTGTGCGTTTCTTATATTCTAAGTTTTTCAGTGCAACTCACTCATATACTATGTACTACACTGTGCGTTTCTTATATTCTAAGTTTTTCAGTGCAACTCACTCATATACTATGTACTACACTGTGCGTTTCTTATATTCTAAGTTTTTCAGTGCAACTCACTCATATACTATGTACTACACTGTGCGTTTCTTATATTCTAAGTTTTTCAGTGCAACTCACTCATATACTATGTACTACACTGTGCGTTTCTTATATTCTAAGTTTTTCAGTGCAACTCACTCATATACTATGTACTACACTGTGCGTTTCTTATATTCTAAGTTTTTCAGTGCAACTCACTCATATACTATGCACTACACTGTGCGTTTCTTATATTCTAAGTTTTTCAGTGCAACTCACTCATATACTATGTACTACACTGTGCGTTTCTTAAATTCTAAGTTTTTCAGTGCAACTCACTCATATACTATGTACTACACTGTGCGTTTCTTAAATTCTAGGTTTTTCCGTGCAACTCACTCATATACTATGTACTACAATGTGCGTTTCTTATATTCTAAGTTTTTCAGTGCAACTCACTCATATACTATGTACTACACTGTGCGTTTCTTATATTCTAAGTTTTTCAGTGCAACTCACTCATATACTATGTACTACACTGTGCGTTTATTATATTCTAAGTTTTTCAGTGCAACTCACTCATATACTATGTACTACACTGTGCGTTTCTTATATTCTAAGTTTTTCAGTGCAACTCACTCATATACTATGTACTACACTGTGCGTTTCTTATATTCTAAGTTTTTCAGTGCAACTCACTCATATACTATGTACTACACTGTGCGTTTCTTATATTCTAAGTTTTTCAGTGCAACTCACTCATATACTATGTACTACACTGTGCGTTTCTTATATTCTAAGTTTTTCAGTGCAACTCACTCATATACTATGCACTACACTGTGCGTTTCTTATATTCTAAGTTTTTCAGTGCAACTCACTCATATACTATGTACTACACTGTGCGTTTCTTAAATTCTAAGTTTTTCAGTGCAACTCACTCATATACTATGTACTACACTGTGCGTTTCTTAAATTCTAGGTTTTTCCGTGCAACTCACTCATATACTATGTACTACAATGTGCGTTTCTTATATTCTAAGTTTTTCAGTGCAACTCACTCATATACTATGTACTACACTGTGCGTTTCTTATATTCTAAGTTTTTCAGTGCAACTCACTCATATACTATGTACTACACTGTGCGTTTCTTATATTCTAAGTTTTTCAGTGCAACTCACTCATATACTATGTACTACACTGTGCGTTTATTATATTCTAAGTTTTTCAGTGCAACTCACTCATATACTATGTACTACACTGTGCGTTTCTTATATTCTAAGTTTTTCAGTGCAACTCACTCATATACTATGTACTACACTGTGCGTTTCTTATATTCTAAGTTTTTCAGTGCAACTCACTCATATACTATGTACTACACTGTGCGTTTCTTATATTCTAAGTTTTTCAGTGCAACTCACTCATATACTATGTACTACACTGTGCGTTTCTTATATTCTAAGTTTTTCAGTGCAACTCACTCATATACTATGCACTACACTGTGCGTTTCTTATATTCTAAGTTTTTCAGTGCAACTCACTCATATACTATGTACTACACTGTGCGTTTCTTAAATTCTAAGTTTTTCAGTGCAACTCACTCATATACTATGTACTACACTGTGCGTTTCTTAAATTCTAGGTTTTTCCGTGCAACTCACTCATATACTATGTACTACAATGTGCGTTTCTTATATTCTAAGTTTTTCAGTGCAACTCACTCATATACTATGTACTACACTGTGCGTTTCTTATATTCTAAGTTTTTCAGTGCAACTCACTCATATACTATGTACTACACTGTGCGTTTCTTATATTCTAAGTTTTTCAGTGCAACTCACTCATATACTATGTACTACACTGTGCGTTTCTTATATTCTAAGTTTTTCAGTGCAACTCACTCATATACTATGTACTACACTGTGCGTTTCTTATATTCTAAGTTTTTCAGTGCAACTCACTCTTATACTATGTACTACACTGTGCGTTTCTTATATTCTAAGTTTTTCAGTGCAACTCACTCATATACTATGTACTACACTGTGCGATTCTTATATTCTAAGTTTTTCAGTGCAACTCACTCATATACTATGTACTACACTGTGCGTTTCTTATATTCTAAGTTTTTCAGTGCAACTCACTCATATACTATGTACTACACTGTGCGTTTCTTATATTCTAAGTTTTTCAGTGCAACTCACTCATATACTATGTACTACACTGTGCGTTTCTTATATTCTAAGTTTTTCAGTGCAACTCACTCATATACTATGTACTACACTGTGCATTTCGTGTAATGCGGGTTTTTCAGTAAATTCTAAGTTTTTCAGTGCAACTCACTCATATACTATGTACTACACTGTGCGTTTCTTAAATTCTAAGTTTTTCAGTGCAACTCACTCATATACTATGTACTACACTGTGCGTTTCTTATATTCTAAGTTTTTCAGTGCAACTCACTCATATACTATGTACTACACTGTGCGTTTCTTATATTCTAAGTTTTTCAGTGCAACTCACTCATATACTATGTACTACACTGTGCGTTTCTTATATTCTAAATTTTTCAGTGCAACTCACTCATATACTATGTACTACACTGTGCGTTTCTTATATTCTAAGTTTTTCAGTGCAACTCACTCATATACTATGTACTACACTGTGCGTTTATTATATTCTAAGTTTTTCAGTGCAACTCACTCATATACTATGTACTACACTGTGCGTTTCTCTAAATTCTAAGTTTTTCAGTGCAACTCACTCATATACTATGTACTACACTGTGCGTTTCTTATATTCTAAATTTTTCAGTGCAACTCACTCATATACTATGTACTACACTGTGCGTTTCTTATATTCTAAGTTTTTCAGTGCAACTCAGTCATATACTATGTACTACACTGTGCGTTTCTTATATTCTAAGTTTTTCAGTGCAACTCACTCATATACTATGTACTACACTGTGCGTTTCTTATATTCTAAGTTTTTCAGTGCAACTCACTCATATACTATGTACTACACTGTGCGTTTCTTATATTCTAAGTTTTTCAGTGCAACTCACTCATATACTATGTACTACACTGTGCGTTTCTTATATTCTAAGTTTTTCAGTGCAACTCACTCATATACTATGTACTACACTGTGCGTTTCTTATATTCTAAGTTTTTCAGTGCAACTCACTCATATACTATGTACTACACTGTGCGTTTCTTATATTCTAAGTTTTTCAGTGCAACTCACTCATATACTATGTACTAAACTGTGCGTTTCTTATATTCTACGTTTTTCAGTGCAACTCACTCATATACTATGTACTACACTGTGCGTTTCTTATATTCTAAGTTTTTCAGTGCAACTCACTCATATACTATGTACTACACTGTGCATTTCGTGTAATGCGGGTTTTTCAGTAAATTCTAAGTTTTTCAGTGCAACTCACTCATATACTATGTACTACACTGTGCGTTTCTTAAATTCTAAGTTTTTCAGTGCAACTCACTCATATACTATGTACTACACTGTGCGTTTCTTATATTCTAAGTTTTTCAGTGCAACTCACTCATATACTATGTACTACACTGTGCGTTTCTTATATTCTAAGTTTTTCAGTGCAACTCACTCATATACTTTGTACTACACTGTGCGTTTCTTATATTCTAAGTTTTTCAGTGCAACTCACTCATATACTAGGTACTACACTGTGCGTTTCTTAAATTCTAAGTTTTTCAGTGCAACTCACTCATATACTATGTACTACACTGTGCGTTTCTTATATTCTAAGTTTTTCAGTGCAACTCACTCATATACTATGTACTACACTGTGCGTTTCTTATATTCTAAGTTTTTCAGTGCAACTCAGTCATATACTATGTACTACACTGTGCGTTTCTTATATTCTAAGTTTTTCAGTGCAACTCACTCATATACTATGTACTACACTGTGCGTTTCTTATATTCTAAGTTTTTCAGTGCAACTCACTCATATACTATGTACTACACTGTGCGTTTCTTATATTCTAAGTTTTTCAGTGCAACTCACTCATATACTATGCACTACACTGTGCGTTTCTTATATTCTAAGTTTTTCAGTGCAACTCACTCATATACTATGTACTACACTGTGCGTTTCTTAAATTCTAAGTTTTTCAGTGCAACTCACTCATATACTATGTACTACACTGTGCGTTTCTTAAATTCTAGGTTTTTCCGTGCAACTCACTCATATACTATGTACTACAATGTGCGTTTCTTATATTCTAAGTTTTTCAGTGCAACTCACTCATATACTATGTACTACACTGTGCGTTTCTTATATTCTAAGTTTTTCAGTGCAACTCACTCATATACTATGTACTACACTGTGCGTTTATTATATTCTAAGTTTTTCAGTGCAACTCACTCATATACTATGTACTACACTGTGCGTTTCTTATATTCTAAGTTTTTCAGTGCAACTCACTCATATACTATGTACTACACTGTGCGTTTCTTATATTCTAAGTTTTTCAGTGCAACTCACTCTTATACTATGTACTACACTGTGCGTTTCTTATATTCTAAGTTTTTCAGTGCAACTCACTCATATACTATGTACTACACTGTGCGATTCTTATATTCTAAGTTTTTCAGTGCAACACACTCATATACTATGTACTACACTGTGCGTTTCTTATATTCTAAGTTTTTCAGTGCAACTCACTCATATACTATGTACTACACTGTGCGTTTCTTATATTCTAAGTTTTTCAGTGCAACTCACTCATATACTATGTACTACACTGTGCGTTTCTTATATTCTAAGTTTTTCAGTGCAACTCACTCATATACTACGTACTACACTGTGCGTTTCTTATATTCTAAGTTTTTCAGTGCAACTCACTCATATACTATGTACTACACTGTGCGTTTCTTATATTCTAAGTTTTTCAGTGCAACTCACTCATATACTATGTACTACACTGTGCATTTCGTGTAATGCGGGTTTTTCAGTAAATTCAAGTTTTTGAGTGCAACTCACTCATATACTATGTACTACACTGTGCGTTTCTTATATTCTAAGTTTTTCAGTGCAACTCACTCATATACTATGTACTACACTGTGCGTTTCTTATATTCTAAGTTTTTGAGTGCAACTCACTCATATACTATGTACTACACTGTGCATTTCGTGTAATGCGGGTTTTTCAGTAAATTCAAGTTTTTGAGTGCAACTCACTCATATACTATGTACTACACTGTGCGTTTCTTATATTCTAAGTTTTTCAGTGCAACTCACTCATATACTATGTACTACACTGTGCGTTTCTTATATTCTAAGTTTTTCAGTGCAACTCACTCATATACTATGTACTACACTGTGCGTTTCTTATATTCTAAGTTTTTCAGTGCAACTCACTCATATACTATGTCCTACACTGTGCGTTTCTTATATTCTAAGTTTTTCAGTGCAACTCACTCATATACTATGTACTACACTGTGCGTTTCTTATATTCTAAGTTTTTCAGTGCAACTCACTCATATACTTTGTACTACACTGTGCGTTTCTTATATTCTAAGTTTTTCAGTGCAACTCACTCATATACTATGTACTACACTGTGCGTTTCTTAAATTCTAAGTTTTTCAGTGCAACTCACTCATATACTATGTACTACACTGTGCGTTTCTTATATTCTAAGTTTTTCAGTGCAACTCACTCATATACTATGTACTACACTGTGCGTTTCTTATATTCTAAGTTTTTCAGTGCAACTCACTCATATACTATGTACTACACTGTGCGTTTCTTATATTCTAAGTTTTCAGTGCAACTCACTCATATACTATGTACTACACTGTGCGTTTCTTATATTCTAAGTTTTTCAGTGCAACTCACTCATATACTATGTACTACACTGTGCGTTTCTTATATTCTAAGTTTTTCAGTGCAACTCACTCATATACTATGTACTACACTGTGCGTTTCTTATATTCTAAGTTTTTCAGTGCAACTCACTCATATACTATGTACTACACTGTGCGTTTCTTATATTCTAAGTTTTTCAGTGCAACTCACTCATATACTATGTACTACACTGTGCGTTTCTTAAATTCTAAGTTTTTCAGTGCAACTCACTCATATACTATGTACTACACTGTGCCTTTCTTATATTCTAAGTTTTTCAGTGCAACTCACTCATATACTATGTACTACACTGTGCGTTTCTTATATTCTAAGTTTTTCATCGCAACTCACTCATATACTATGTACTACACTGTGCGTTTCTTATATTCTAAGTTTTTCAGTGCAACTCACTCATATACTATGTACTACACTGTGCGTTTCTTATATTCTAAGTTTTTCAGTGCAACTCACTCATATACTATGTACTACACTGTGCGTTTCTTATATTCTAAGTTTTTCAGTGCAACTCACTCATATACTATGTACTACACTGTGCGTTTCTTATATTCTAAGTTTTTCAGTGCAACTCACTCATATACTATGTACTACACTGTGCGTTTCTTATATTCTAAGTTTTTCAGTGCAACTCACTCATATACTATGTACTACACTGTGCGTTTCTTATATTCTAAGTTTTTCAGTGCAACTCACTCATATACTATGTACTACACTGTGCATTTCGTGTAATGCGGGTTTTTCAGTAAATTCTAAGTTTTTCAGTGCAACTCACTCATATACTATGTACTACACTGTGCGTTTCTTAAATTCTAAGTTTTTCAGTGCAACTCACTCATATACTATGTACTACACTGTGCGTTTCTTATATTCTAAGTTTTTCAGTGCAACTCACTCATATACTATGTACTACACTGTGCGTTTCTTATATTCTAAGTTTTTCAGTGCAACTCACTCATATACTATGTACTACACTGTGCGTTTCTCTAAATTCTAAGTTTTTCAGTGCAACTCACTCATATACTATGTACTACACTGTGCGTTTCTTATATTCTAAATTTTTCAGTGCAACTCACTCATATACTATGTACTACACTGTGCGTTTCTTATATTCTAAGTTTTTCAGTGCAACTCACTCATATACTATGTACTACACTGTGCGTTTATTATATTCTAAGTTTTTCAGTGCAACTCACTCATATACTATGTACTACACTGTGCGTTTCTTATATTCTAAGTTTTTCAGTGCAACTCACTCATATACTATGTACTACACTGTGCGTTTCTTATATTCTAAGTTTTTCAGTGCAACTCACTCATATACTATGTACTACACTGTGCGTTTCTTATATTCTAAATTTTTCAGTGCAACTCACTCATATACTTTGTACTACACTGTGCGTTTCTTATATTCTAAGTTTTTCAGTGCAACTCACTCATATACTATGTACTACACTGTGCGTTTATTATATTCTAAGTTTTTCAGTGCAACTCACTCATATACTATGTACTACACTGTGCGTTTCTCTAAATTCTAAGTTTTTCAGTGCAACTCACTCATATACTATGTACTACACTGTGCGTTTCTTATATTCTAAATTTTTCAGTGCAACTCACTCATATACTATGTACTACACTGTGCGTTTCTTATATTCTAAGTTTTTCAGTGCAACTCACTCATATACTATGTACTACACTGTGCGTTTCTTATATTCTAAGTTTTTCAGTGCAACTCACTCATATACTATGTACTACACTGTGCGTTTCTTATATTCTAAGTTTTTCAGTGCAACTCACTCATATACTATGTACTACACTGTGCGTTTCTTATATTCTAAGTTTTTCAGTGCAACTCACTCATATACTATGTACTACACTGTGCGTTTCTTATATTCTAAGTTTTTCAGTGCAACTCACTCATATACTATGTACTACACTGTGCGTTTCTTATATTCTAAGTTTTTCAGTGCAACTCACTCATATACTATGTACTACACTGTGCGTTTCTTATATTCTAAGTTTTTCAGTGCAACTCACTCATATACTATGTACTAAACTGTGCGTTTCTTATATTCTAAGTTTTTCAGTGCAACTCACTCATATACTATGTACTACACTGTGCGTTTCTTATATTCTAAGTTTTTCAGTGCAACTCACTCATATACTATGTACTACACTGTGCATTTCGTGTAATGCGGGTTTTTCAGTAAATTCTAAGTTTTTCAGTGCAACTCACTCATATACTATGTACTACACTGTGCGTTTCTTAAATTCTAAGTTTTTCAGTGCAACTCACTCATATACTATGTACTACACTGTGCGTTTCTTATATTCTAAGTTTTTCAGTGCAACTCACTCATATACTATGTACTACACTGTGCGTTTCTTATATTCTAAGTTTTTCAGTGCAACTCACTCATATACTTTGTACTACACTGTGCGTTTCTTATATTCTAAGTTTTTCAGTGCAACTCACTCATATACTATGTACTACACTGTGCGTTTCTTAAATTCTAAGTTTTTCAGTGCAACTCACTCATATACTATGTACTACACTGTGCGTTTCTTATATTCTAAGTTTTTCAGTGCAACTCACTCATATACTATGTACTACACTGTGCGTTTCTTATATTCTAAGTTTTTCAGTGCAACTCACTCATATACTATGTACTACACTGTGCGTTTCTTATATTCTAAGTTTTTCAGTGCAACTCACTCATATACTATGTACTACACTGTGCGTTTCTTATATTCTAAGTTTTTCAGTGCAACTCACTCATATACTATGTACTACACTGTGCGTTTCTTATATTCTAAGTTTTTCAGTGCAACTCACTCATATACTATGCACTACACTGTGCGTTTCTTATATTCTAAGTTTTTCAGTGCAACTCACTCATATACTATGTACTACACTGTGCGTTTCTTAAATTCTAAGTTTTTCAGTGCAACTCACTCATATACTATGTACTACACTGTGTGTTTCTTAAATTCTAAGTTTTTCCGTGCAATTCACTCATATACTATGTACTACACTGTGCGTTTCTTATATTCTAAGTTTTTCAGTGCAACTCACTCATATACTATGTACTACACTGTGCATTTCGTGTAATGCGGGTTTTTCAGTAAATTCTAAGTTTTTCAGTGCAACTCACTCATATACTATGTACTACACTGTGCGTTTCTTAAATTCTAAGTTTTTCAGTGCAACTCACTCATATACTATGTACTACACTGTGCGTTTCTTATATTCTAAGTTTTTCAGTGCAACTCACTCATATACTATGTACTACACTGTGCGTTTCTTATATTCTAAGTTTTTCAGTGCAACTCACTCATATACTTTGTACTACACTGTGCGTTTCTTATATTCTAAGTTTTTCAGTGCAACTCACTCATATACTATGTACTACACTGTGCGTTTCTTAAATTCTAAGTTTTTCAGTGCAACTCACTCATATACTATGTACTACACTGTGCGTTTCTTATATTCTAAGTTTTTCAGTGCAACTCACTCATATACTATGTACTACACTGTGCGTTTCTTATATTCTAAGTTTTTCAGTGCAACTCACTCATATACTATGTACTACACTGTGCGTTTCTTATATTCTAAGTTTTTCAGTGCAACTCACTCATATACTATGTACTACACTGTGCGTTTCTTATATTCTAAGTTTTTCAGTGCAACTCACTCATATACTATGTACTACACTGTGCGTTTCTTATATTCTAAGTTTTTCAGTGCAACTCACTCATATACTATGCACTACACTGTGCGTTTCTTATATTCTAAGTTTTTCAGTGCAACTCACTCATATACTATGTACTACACTGTGCGTTTCTTAAATTCTAAGTTTTTCAGTGCAACTCACTCATATACTATGTACTACACTGTGTGTTTCTTAAATTCTAAGTTTTTCCGTGCAACTCACTCATATACTATGTACTACAATGTGCGTTTCTTATATTCTAAGTTTTTCAGTGCAACTCACTCATATACTATGTACTACACTGTGCGTTTCTTATATTCTAAGTTTTTCAGTGCAACTCACTCATATACTATGTACTACACTGTGCGTTTATTATATTCTAAGTTTTTCAGTGCAACTCACTCATATATTATGTACTACACTGTGCGTTTCTTATATTCTAAGTTTTTCAGTGCAACTCACTCATATACTATGTACTACACTGTGCGTTTCTTATATTCTAAGTTTTTCAGTGCAACTCACTCTTATACTATGTACTACACTGTGCGTTTCTTATATTCTAAGTTTTTCAGTGCAACTCACTCATATACTATGTACTACACTGTGCGATTCTTATATTCTAAGTTTTTCAGTGCAACTCACTCATATACTATGTACTACACTGTGCGTTTCTTATATTCTAAGTTTTTCAGTGCAACTCACTCATATACTATGTACTACACTGTGCGTTTCTTATATTCTAAGTTTTTCAGTGCAACTCACTCATATACTATGTACTACACTGTGCGTTTCTTATATTCTAAGTTTTTCAGTGCAACTCACTCATATACTATGTACTACACTGTACATTTCGTGTAATGCGGGTTTTTCAGTAAATTCTAAGTTTTTCAGTGCAACTCACTCATATACTATGTACTACACTGTGCGTTTCTTAAATTCTAAGTTTTTCAGTGCAACTCACTCGTATACTATGTACTACACTGTGCGTTTCTTATATTCTAAGTTTTTCAGTGCAACTCACTCATATACTATGTACTACACTGTGCGTTTCTTATATTCTAAGTTTTTCAGTGCAACTCACTCATATACTATGTACTACACTGTGCGTTTCTCTAAATTCTAAGTTTTTCAGTGCAACTCACTCATATACTATGTACTACACTGTGCGTTTCTTATATTCTAAATTTTTCAGTGCAACTCACTCATATACTATGTACTACACTGTGCGTTTCTTATATTCTAAGTTTTTCAGTGCAACTCACTCATATACTATGTACTACACTGTGCGTTTATTATATTCTAAGTTTTTCAGTGCAACTCACTCATATACTATGTACTACACTGTGCGTTTCTCTAAATTCTAAGTTTTTCAGTGCAACTCACTCATATACTATGTACTACACTGTGCGTTTCTTATATTCTAAATTTTTCAGTGCAACTCACTCATATACTATGTACTACACTGTGCGTTTCTTATATTCTAAGTTTTTCAGTGCAACTCACTCATATACTATGTACTACACTGTGCGTTTCTTATATTCTAAGTTTTTCAGTGCAACTCACTCATATACTATGTACTACACTGTGCGTTTCTTATATTCTAAGTTTTTCAGTGCAACTCACTCATATACTATGTACTACACTGTGCGTTTCTTATATTCTAAGTTTTTCAGTGCAACTCACTCATATACTATGTACTACACTGTGCGTTTCTTATATTCTAAGTTTTTCAGTGCAACTCACTCATATACTATGTACTACACTGTGCGTTTCTTATATTCTAAGTTTTTCAGTGCAACTCACTCATATACTATGTACTACACTGTGCATTTCGTGTAATGCGGGTTTTTCAGTAAATTCTAAGTTTTTCAGTGCAACTCACTCATATACTATGTACTACACTGTGTGTTTCTTATATTCTAAGTTTTTCAGTGCAACTCACTCATATACTATGTACTACACTGTGCGTTTCTTATATTCTAAGTTTTTCAGTGCAACTCACTCATATACTTTGTACTACACTGTGCGTTTCTTATATTCTAAGTTTTTCAGTGCAACTCACTCATATACTATGTACTACACTGTGCGTTTCTTAAATTCTAAGTTTTTCAGTGCAACTCACTCATATACTATGTACTACACTGTGCGTTTCTTATATTCTAAGTTTTTCAGTGCAACTCACTCATATACTATGTACTACACTGTGCGTTTCTTATATTCTAAGTTTTTCAGTGCAACTCACTCATATACTATGTACTACACTGTGCGTTTCTTATATTCTAAGTTTTCAGTGCAACTCACTCATATACTATGTACTACACTGTGCGTTTCTTATATTCTAAGTTTTTCAGTGCAACTCACTCATATACTATGTACTACACTGTGCGTTTCTTATATTCTAAGTTTTTCAGTGCAACTCACTCATATACTATGTACTACACTGTGCGTTTCTTATATTCTAAGTTTTTCAGTGCAACTCACTCATATACTATGTACTACACTGTGCGTTTCTTATATTCTAAGTTTTTCAGTGCAACTCACTCATATACTATGTACTACACTGTGCGTTTCTTATATTCTAAGTTTTTCAGTGCAACTCACTCATATACTATGTACTACACTGTGCGTTTCTTATATTCTAAGTTTTTCAGTGCAACTCACTCATATACTATGTACTACACTGTGCATTTCGTGTAATGCGGGTTTTTCAGTAAATTCTAAGTTTTTCAGTGCAACTCACTCATATACTATGTACTACACTGTGTGTTTCTTATATTCTAAGTTTTTCAGTGCAACTCACTCATATACTATGTACTACACTGTGCGTTTCTTATATTCTAAGTTTTTCAGTGCAACTCACTCATATACTTTGTACTACACTGTGCGTTTCTTATATTCTAAGTTTTTCAGTGCAACTCACTCATATACTATGTACTACACTGTGCGTTTCTTAAATTCTAAGTTTTTCAGTGCAACTCACTCATATACTATGTACTACACTGTGCGTTTCTTATATTCTAAGTTTTTCAGTGCAACTCACTCATATACTATGTACTACACTGTGCGTTTCTTATATTCTAAGTTTTTCAGTGCAACTCACTCATATACTATGTACTACACTGTGCGTTTCTTATATTCTAAGTTTTCAGTGCAACTCACTCATATACTATGTACTACACTGTGCGTTTCTTATATTCTAAGTTTTTCAGTGCAACTCACTCATATACTATGTACTACACTGTGCGTTTCTTATATTCTAAGTTTTTCAGTGCAACTCACTCATATACTATGTACTACACTGTGCGTTTCTTATATTCTAAGTTTTTCAGTGCAACTCACTCATATACTATGTACTACACTGTGCGTTTCTTATATTCTAAGTTTTTCAGTGCAACTCACTCATATACTATGTACTACACTGTGCGTTTCTTAAATTCTAAGTTTTTCAGTGCAACTCACTCATATACTATGTACTACACTGTGCGTTTCTTATATTCTAAGTTTTTCAGTGCAACTCACTCATATACTATGTACTACACTTTGCGTTTCTTATATTCTAAGTTTTTCATCGCAACTCACTCATATACTATGTACTACACTGTGCGTTTCTTATATTCTAAATTTTTCAGTGCAACTCACTCATATACTATGTACTACACTGTGCGTTTCTTATATTCTAAGTTTTTCAGTGCAACTCACTCATATACTATGTACTACACTGTGCGTTTCTTATATTCTAAGTTTTTCAGTGCAACTCACTCATATACTATGTACTACACTGTGCGTTTCTTATATTCTAAGTTTTTCAGTGCAACTCACTCATATACTATGTACTACACTGTGCGTTTCTTATATTCTAAGTTTTTCAGTGCAACTCACTCATATACTATGTACTACACTGTGCGTTTCTTATATTCTAAGTTTTTCAGTGCAACTCACTCATATACTATGTACTACACTGTGCATTTCGTGTAATGCGGGTTTTTCAGTAAATTCTAAGTTTTTCAGTGCAACTCACTCATATACTATGTACTACACTGTGCGTTTCTTAAATTCTAAGTTTTTCAGTGCAACTCACTCATATACTATGTACTACACTGTGCGTTTCTTATATTCTAAGTTTTTCAGTGCAACTCACTCATATACTATGTACTACACTGTGCGTTTCTTATATTCTAAGTTTTTCAGTGCAACTCACTCATATACTATGTACTACACTGTGCGTTTCTTAAATTCTAAGTTTTTCAGTGCAACTCACTCATATACTATGTACTACACTGTGCGTTTCTTATATTCTAAGTTTTTCAGTGCAACTCACTCATATACTATGTACTACACTGTGCGTTTCTTATATTCTAAGTTTTTCAGTGCAACTCACTCATATACTATGTACTACACTGTGCGTTTCTCTAAATTCTAAGTTTTTCAGTGCAACTCACTCATATACTATGTACTACACTGTGCGTTTCTTATATTCTAAATTTTTCAGTGCAACTCACTCATATACTATGTACTACACTGTGCGTTTCTTATATTCTAAATTTTTCAGTGCAACTCACTCATATACTATGTACTACACTGTGCGTTTCTTATATTCTAAGTTTTTCAGTGCAACTCACTCATATACTATGTACTACACTGTGCGTTTCTTATATTCTAAGTTTTTCAGTGCAACTCACTCATATACTATGTACTACACTGTGCATTTCGTGTAATGCGGGTTTTTCAGTAAATTCTAAGTTTTTCAGTGCAACTCACTCATATACTATGTACTACACTGTGTGTTTCTTATATTCTAAGTTTTTCAGTGCAACTCACTCATATACTATGTACTACACTGTGCGTTTCTTATATTCTAAGTTTTTCAGTGCAACTCACTCATATACTTTGTACTACACTGTGCGTTTCTTATATTCTAAGTTTTTCAGTGCAACTCACTCATATACTATGTACTATACTGTGCGTTTCTTAAATTCTAAGTTTTTCAGTGCAACTCACTCATATACTATGTACTACACTGTGCGTTTCTTATATTCTAAGTTTTTCAGTGCAACTCACTCATATACTATGTACTACACTGTGCGTTTCTTATATTCTAAGTTTTTCAGTGCAACTCACTCATATACTATGTACTACACTGTGCGTTTCTTATATTCTAAGTTTTACAGTGCAACTCACTCATATACTATGTACTACACTGTGCGTTTCTTATATTCTAAGTTTTTCAGTGCAACTCACTCATATACTATGTACTACACTGTGCGTTTCTTATATTCTAAGTTTTTCAGTGCAACTCACTCATATACTATGTACTACACTGTGCGTTTCTTATATTCTAAGTTTTTCAGTGCAACTCACTCATATACTATGTACTACACTGTGCGTTTCTTAAATTCTAAGTTTTTCAGTGCAACTCACTCATATACTATGTACTACACTGTGCGTTTCTTATATTCTAAGTTTTTCAGTGCAACTCACTCATATACTATGTACTACACTGTGCGTTTCTTATATTCTAAGTTTTTCATCGCAACTCACTCATATACTATGTACTACACTGTGCGTTTCTTATATTCTAAGTTTTTCAGTGCAACTCACTCATATACTATTTACTACACTGTGCGTTTCTTATATTCTAAGTTTTTCAGTGCAACTCACTCATATACTATGTACTACACTGTGCGTTTCTTATATTCTAAGTTTTTCAGTGCAACTCACTCATATACTATGTACTACACTGTGCGTTTCTTATATTCTAAGTTTTTCAGTGCAACTCACTCATATACTATGTACTACACTGTTCGTTTCTTATATTCTAAGTTTTTCAGTGCAACTCACTCATATACTATGTACTACACTGTGCGTTTCTTATATTCTAAGTTTTTCAGTGCAACTCACTCATATACTATGTACTACACTGTGCGTTTCTTATATTCTAAGTTTTTCAGTGCAACTCACTCATATACTATGTACTACACTGTGCATTTCGTGTAATGCGGGTTTTTCAGTAAAGTCTAAGTTTTTCAGTGCAACTCACTCATATACTATGTACTACACTGTGCGTTTCTTATATTCTAAGTTTTTCAGTGCAACTCACTCATATACTATGTACTACACTGTTCGTTTCTTATATTCTAAGTTTTTCAGTGCAACTCACTCATATACTATGTACTACACTGTGCATTTCTTATATTCTAAGTTTTTCAGTGCAACTCACTCATATACTATGTACTACACTGTGCGTTTCTTATATTCTAAGTTTTTCAGTGCAACTCACTCATATACTATGTACTACACTGTGCGTTTCTTATATTCTAAGTTTTTCAGTGCAACTCACTCATATACTATGTACTACACTGTGCGTTTCTTATATTCTAAGTTTTTCAGTGCAACTCACTCATATACTATGTACTACACTGTGCATTTCGTGTAATGCGGGTTTTTCAGCAAATTCTAAGTTTTTCAGTGCAACTCACTCATATACTATGTACTACACTGTGCGTTTCTTATATTCTAAGTTTTTCAGTGCAACTCACTCATATACTATGTACTACACTGTGCGTTTCTTATATTCTAAGTTTTTCAGTGCAACTCACTCATATACTATGTACTACACTGTGCGTTTCCCTAAATTCTAAGTTTTTCAGTGCAACTCACTCATATACTATGTACTACACTGTGCGTTTCTTATATTCTAACTTTTTCAGTGCAACTCACTCATATACTATGTACTACACTGTGCGTTTCTTATATTCTAAGTTTTTCAGTGCAACTCACTCATATACTATGTACTACACTGTGCGTTTCTTATATTCTAAGTTTTTCAGTGCAACTCACTCATATACTATGTACTACACTGTGCGTTTCTTATATTCTAAGTTTTTCAGTGCAACTCACTCATATACTATGTACTACACTGTGCGTTTCTTATATTCTAAGTTTTTCAGTGCAACTCACTCATATACTATGTACTACACTGTGCGTTTCTTATATTCTAAGTTTTTCAGTGCAACTCACTCATATACTATGTACTACACTGTGCGTTTCTTATATTCTAAGTTTTTCAGTGCAACTCACTCATATACTATGTACTACACTGTGCATTTCGTGTAATGCGGGTTTTTCAGTAAATTCTAAGTTTTTCAGTGCAACTCACTCATATACTATGTACTACACTGTGCGTTTCTTATATTCTAAGTTTTTCAGTGCAACTCACTCATATACTATGTACTACACTGTGCGTTTCTTATATTCTAAGTTTTTCAGTGCAACTCACTCATATACTTTGTACTACACTGTGCGTTTCTTATATTCTAAGTTTTTCAGTGCAACTCACTCATATACTATGTACTACACTGTGCGTTTCTTAAATTCTAAGTTTTTCAGTGCAACTCACTCATATACTATGTACTACACTGTGCGTTTCTTATATTCTAAGTTTTTCAGTGCAACTCACTCATATACTATGTACTACACTGTGCGTTTCTTATATTCTAAGTTTTTCAGTGCAACTCACTCATATACTATGTACTACACTGTGCGTTTCTTTATTCTAAGTTTTTCAGTGCAACTCACTCATATACTATGTACTACACTGTGCGTTTCTTATATTCTAAGTTTTTGAGTGCAACTCACTCATATACTATGTACTACACTGTGCGTTTCTTATATTCTAAGTTTTTCAGTGCAACTCACTCATATACTATGTACTACACTGTGCGTTTCTTATATTCTAAGTTTTTCAGTGCAACTCACTCATATACTATGTACTACACTGTGCGTTTCTTATATTCTAAGTTTTTCAGTGCAACTCACTCATATACTATGTACTACACTGTGCGTTTCTTAAATTCTAGGTTTTTCCGTGCAACTCACTCATATACTATGTACTACAATGTGCGTTTCTTATATTCTAAGTTTTTCCGTGCAACTCACTCATATACTATGTACTACACTGTGCGTTTCTTATATTCTAAGTTTTTCAGTGCAACTCACTCATATACTATGTACTACACTGTGCGTTTCTTATATTCTAAGTTTTTCAGTGCAACTCACTCATATACTATGTACTACACTGTGCGTTTCTTATATTCTAAGTTTTTCATCGCAACTCACTCATATACTATGTACTACACTGTGCGTTTCTTATATTCTAAGTTTTTCAGTGCAACTCACTCATATACTATGTACTACACTGTGCGTTTCTTATATTCTAAGTTTTTCAGTGCAACTCACTCATATACTATGTACTACACTGTGCGTTTCTTATATTCTAAGTTTTTCAGTGCAACTCACTCATATACTATGTACTACACTGTGCGTTTCTTATATTCTAAGTTTTTCAGTGCAACTCACTCATATACTATGTACTACACTGTGCATTTCGTGTAATGCGGGTTTTTCAGTAAATTCTAAGTTTTTCAGTGCAACTCACTCATATACTATGTACTACACTGTGCGTTTCTTAAATTCTAAGTTTTTCAGTGCAACTCACTCATATACTATGTACTACACTGTGCGTTTCTTATATTCTAAGTTTTTCAGTGCAACTTACTCATATACTATGTACTACACTGTGCGTATCTTATATTCTAAGTTTTTCAGTGCAACTCACTCATATACTATGTACTACACTGTGCGTTTCTCTAAATTCTAAGTTTTTCAGTGCAACTCACTCATATACTATGTACTACACTGTGCGTTTCTTATATTCTAAATTTTTCAGTGCAACTCACTCATATACTATGTACTACACTGTGCGTTTCTTATATTCTAAGTTTTTCAGTGCAACTCACTCATATACTATGTACTACACTGTGCGTTTATTATATTCTAAGTTTTTCAGTGCAACTCACTCATATACTATGTACTACACTGTGCGTTTCTCTAAATTCTAAGTTTTTCAGTGCAACTCACTCATATACTATGTACTACACTGTGCATTTCTTATATTCTAAATTTTTCAGTGCAACTCACTCATATACTATGTACTACACTGTGCGTTTCTTATATTCTAAGTTTTTCAGTGCAACTCACTCATATACTATGTACTACACTGTGCGTTTCTTATATTCTAAGTTTTTCAGTGCAACTCACTCATATACTATGTACTACACTGTGCGTTTCTTATATTCTAAGTTTTTCAGTGCAACTCACTCATATACTATGTACTACACTGTACGTTTCTTATATTCTAAGTTTTTCAGTGCAACTCACTCATATACTATGTACTACACTGTGCGTTTCTTATATTCTAAGTTTTTCAGGGCAACTCACTCATATACTATGTACTACACTGTGCGTTTCTTATATTCTAAGTTTTTCAGTGCAACTCACTCATATACTATGTACTACACTGTGCATTTCGTGTAATGCGGGTTTTTCAGTAAATTCTAAGTTTTTCAGTGCAACTCACTCATATACTATGTACTACACTGTGCGTTTCTTATATTCTAAGTTTTTCAGTGCAACTCACTCATATACTATGTACTACACTGTGCGTTTCTTATATTCTAAGTTTTTCAGTGCAACTCACTCATATACTTTGTACTACGCTGTGCGTTTCTTATATTCTAAGTTTTTCAGTGCAACTCACTCATATACTATGTACTACACTGTGCGTTTCTTATATTCTAAGTTTTTCAGTGCAACTCACTCATATACTTTGTACTACACTGTGCGTTTCTTATATTCTAAGTTTTTCAGTGCAACTCACTCATATACTATGTACTACACTGTGCGTTTCTTATATTCTAAGTTTTTCAGTGCAACTCACTCATATACTATGTACTACACTGTGCGTTTCTTATATTCTAAGTTTTTCAGTGCAACTCACTCATATACTATGTACTACACTGTGCGTTTCTTATATTCTAAGTTTTTCAGTGCAACTCACTCATATACTATGTACTACACTGTGCGTTTCTTATATTCTAAGTTTTTCAGTGCAACTCACTCATATACTATGTACTACACTGTGCGTTTCTTATATTCTAAGTTTTTCAGTGCAACTCACTCATATACTATGTACTACACTGTGCGTTTCTTATATTCTAAGTTTTTCAGTGCAACTCACTCATATACTATGTACTACACTGTGCGTTTCTTAAATTCTAAGTTTTTCAGTGCAACTCACTCATATACTATGTACTACACTGTGCGTTTCTTAAATTCTAGGTTTTTCAGTGCAACTCACTCATATACTATGTACTACACTGTGCGTTTCTGATATTCTAAGTTTTTCAGTGCAACTCACTCATATACTATGTATTACACTGTGCGTTTCTTATATTCTAAGTTTTTCAGTGCAACTCACTCATATACTTTGTACTACACTGTGCGTTTCTTATATTCTAAGTTTTTCAGTGCAACTCACTCATATACTATGTACTACACTGTGCGTTTCTTAAATTCTAAGTTTTTCAGTGCAACTCACTCATATACTATATACTACACTGTGCGTTTCTTATATTCTAAGTTTTTCAGTGCAACTCACTCATATACTATGTACTACACTGTGCGTTTCTTATATTCTAAGTTTTTGAGTTCAACTCACTCATATACTATGTACTACACTGTGCGTTTCTTATATTCTAAGTTTTTCAGTGCAACTCACTCATATACTATGTACTACACTGTGCGTTTCTTATATTCTAAGTTTTTCAGTGCAACTCACTCATATACTATGTACTACACTGTGCGTTTCTTATATTCTAAGTTTTTCAGTGCAACTCACTCATATACTATGTACTACACTGTGCGTTTCTTATATTCTAAGTTTTTCAGTGCAACTCACTCATATACTATGTACTACACTGTGCGTTTCTTAAATTCTAAGTTTTTCAGTGCAACTCACTCATATACTATGTACTACACTGTGCTTTTCTTAAATTCTAGGTTTTTCCGTGCAACTCACTCATATACTATGTACTACACTGTGCGTTTCTTATATTCTATGTTTTTCAGTGCAACTCACTCATATACTATGTACTACACTGTGCGTTTCTTATATTCTAAGTTTTTCATCGCAACTCACTCATATACTATGTACTACACTGTGCGTTTCTTATATTCTAAGTTTTTCAGTGCAACTCACTCATATACTATGTACTACACTGTGCGTTTCTTATATTCTAAGTTTTTCAGTGCAACTCACTCATATACTATGTACTACACTGTGCGTTTCTTATATTCTAAGTTTTTCAGTGCAACTCACTCATATACTATGTACTACACTGTGCGTTTCTTATATTCTAAGTTTTTCAGTGCAACTCACTCATATACTATGTACTACACTGTGCGTTTCTTATATTCTAAGTTTTTCAGTGCAACTCACTCATATACTATGTACTACACTGTGCATTTCGTGTAATGCGGGTTTTTCAGTAAATTCTAAGTTTTTCAGTGCAACTCACTCATATACTATGTACTACACTGTGCGTTTCTTATATTCTAAGTTTTTCAGTGCAACTCACTCATATACTATGTACTACACTGTGCGTTTCTCTAAATTCTAAGTTTTTCAGTGCAACTCACTCATATACTATGTACTACACTGTGCGTTTCTTATATTCTAAATTTTTCAGTGCAACTCACTCATATACTATGTACTACACTGTGCGTTTCTTATATTCTAAGTTTTTCAGTGCAACTCACTCATATACTATGTACTACACTGTGCGTTTCTTATATTCTAAGTTTTTCAGTGCAACTCACTCATATACTATGTACTACACTGTGCGTTTCTTATATTCTAAGTTTTTCAGTGCAACTCACTCATATACTATGTACTACACTGTGCGTTTCTTATATTCTAAGTTTTTCAGTGCAACTCACTCATATACTATGTACTACAATGTGCGTTTCTTATATTCTAAGTTTTTCAGTGCAACTCACTCATATACTATGTACTAGACTGTGCGTTTCTTATATTCTAAGTTTTTCAGTGCAACTCACTCATATACTATGTACTACACTGTGCGTTTCTTATATTCTAAGTTTTTCAGTGCAACTCACTCATATACTATGTACTACACTGTGCGTTTCTTAAATTCTAAGTTTTTCAGTGCAACTCACTCATATACAATGTACTACACTGTGCGTTTCTTATATTCTAAGTTTTTCAGTGCAACTCACTCATATACTATGTACTACACTGTGCGTTTCTTATATTCTAAGTTTTTCAGTGCAACTCACTCATATACTATGTACTACACTGTGTGTTTCTCTAAATTCTAAGTTTTTCAGTGCAAATCACTCATATACTATGTACTACACTGTGCGTTTCTCTAAATTCTAAGTTTTTCAGTGCAACTCACTCATATACTATGTACTACACTGTGCGTTTCTTATATTCTAAGTTTTTCAGTGCAACTCACTCATATACTATGTACTACACTGTGCGTTTCTTATATTCTAAGTTTTTCAGTGCAACTCACTCATATACTATGTACTACACTGTGCGTTTCTTATATTCTAAGTTTTTCAGTGCAACTCACTCATATACTATGTACTACACTGTGCGTTTCTTATATTCTTAGTTTTTCAGTGCAACTCACTCATATACTATGTACTACACTGTGCGTTTCTTATATTCTAAGTTTTTCAGTGCAACTCACTCATATACTATGTACTACACTGTGCGTTTCTTATATTCTAAGTTTTTCAGTGCAACTCACTCATATACTATGTCCTACACTGTGCCTTTCTTATATTCTAAGTTTTTCAGTGCAACTCACTCATATACTATGTACTACACTGTGCGTTTCTTATATTCTAAGTTTTTCAGTGCAACTCACTCATATACTATGTACTACACTGTGCGTTTCTTATATTCTAAGTTTTTCAGTGCAACTCACTCATATACTATGTACTACACTGTGCGTTTCTTATATTCTAAGTTTTTCAGTGCAACTCACTCATATACTATGTACTACACTGTGCGTTTCTTATATTCTAAGTTTTTCAGTGCAACTCACTCATATACTATGTACTACACTGTGCATTTCGTGTAATGCGGGTTATTCAGTAAATTCTAAGTTTTTCAGTGCAACTCACTCATATACTATGTACTACACTGTGCGTTTCTTATATTCTAAGTTTTTCAGTGCAACTCACTCATATACTATGTACTACACTGTGCGTTTCTCTAAATTCTAAGTTTTTCAGTGCAACTCACTCATATACTATGTACTACACTGTGCGTTTCTTATATTCTAAATTTTTCAGTGCAACTCACTCATATACTATGTACTACACTGTGCGTTTCTTATATTCTAAGTTTTTCAGTGCAACTCACTCATATACTATGTACTACACTGTGCGTTTATTATATTCTAAGTTTTTCAGTGCAACTCACTCATATACTATGTACTACACTGTGCGTTTCTTATATTCTAAGTTTTTCAGTGCAACTCACTCATATACTATGTACTACACTGTGCGTTTCTTATATTCTAAGTTTTTCAGTGCAACTCACTCATATACTATGTACTACACTGTGCGTTTCTTATATTCTAAGTTTTTCAGTGCAACTCACTCATATACTATGTACTACACTGTGCGTTTCTTATATTCTAAGTTTTTCAGTGCAACTCACTCATATACTATGTACTACAATGTGCGTTTCTTATATTCTCAGTTTTTCAGTGCAACTCACTCATATACTATGTACTACACTGTGCGTTTCTTAAATTCTAAGTTTTTCAGTGCAACTCACTCATATACAATGTATTACACTGTGCGTTTCTTATATTCTAAGTTTTTCAGTGCAACTCACTCATATACTATGTACTACACTGTGCGTTTCTTATATTCTAAGTTTTTCAGTGCAAATCACTCATATACTATGTACTACACTGTGCGTTTCTCTAAATTCTAAGTTTTTCAGTGCAACTCACTCATATACTATGTACTACACTGTGCGTTTCTTATATTCTAAGTTTTTCAGTGCAACTCACTCATATACTATGTACTACACTGTGCGTTTCTTATATTCTAAATTTTTCAGTGCAACACACTCATATACTATGTACGACACTGTGCGTTTCTTATATTCTAAGTTTTTCAGTGCAACTCACTCATATACTATGTACTACACTGTGCGTTTCTTATATTCTAAGTTTTTCAGTGCAACTCACTCATATACTATGTACTACACTGTGCATTTCTTATATTCTAAGTTTTTCAGTGCAACTCACTCATATACTATGTACTACACTGTGCGTTTCTTATATTCTAAGTTTTTCAGTGCAACTCACTCATATACTATGTACTACACGGTGCGTTTCTTATATTCTAAGTTTTTCAGTGCAACTCACTCATATACTATGTACTACACTGTGCGTTTCTTATATTCTAAGTTTTTCCTCGCAACTCACTCATATACTATGTACTACACTGTGCGTTTCTTATATTCTAAGTTTTTCAGTGCAACTCACTCATATACTATTTACTACACTGTGCGTTTCTTATATTCTAAGTTTTTCAGTGCAACTCACTCATATACTATGTACTACACTGTGCGTTTCTTATATTCTAAGTTTTTCAGTGCAACTCACTCATATACTATGTACTACACTGTGCGTTTCTTATATTCTAAGTTTTTCAGTGCAACTCACTCATATACTATGTACTACACTGTGCGTTTCTTATATTCTAAGTTTTTCAGTGCAACTCACTCATATACTATGTACTACACTGTGCGTTTCTTATATTCTAAGTTTTTCAGTGCAACTCACTCATATACTATGTACTACACTGTGCGTTTCTTATATTCTAAGTTTTTGAGTGCAACTCACTCATATACTATGTACTACACTGTGCATTTCGTGTAATGCGGGTTTTTCAGTAAATTCTAAGTTTTTCAGTGCAACTCACTCATATACTATGTACTACACTGTGCGTTTCTTATATTCTAAGTTTTTCAGTGCAACTCACTCATATACTATGTACTACAGTATGCGTTTCTTATATTCTAAGTTTTTCAGTGCAACTCACTCATATACTATGTACTACACTGTGCGTTTCTTATATTCTAAGTTTTTCAGTGCAACTCACTCATATACTATGTACTACACTGTGCGTTTCTTATATTCTAAGTTTTTCAGTGCAACTCACTCATATACTATGTACTACACTGTGCGTTTCTTATATTCTAAGTTTTTCAGTGCAACTCACTCATATACTATGTACTACACTGTGCGTTTCTTATATTCTAAGTTTTTCAGTGCAACTCACTCATATACTATGTACTACACTGTGCGTTTCTTATATTCTAAGTTTTTCAGTGCAACTCACTCATATACTATGTCCTACACTGTGCGTTTCTTATATTCTAAGTTTTTCAGTGCAACTCACTCATATACTATGTACTACACTGTGCGTTTCTTATATTTTAAGTTTTTCAGTGCAACTCACTCATATACTATGTACTACACTGTGCGTTTCTTATATTCTAAGTTTTTCAGTGCAACTCACTCATATACTATGTACTACACTGTGCGTTTCTTATATTCTAAGTTTTTCAGTGCAACTCACTCATATACTATGTACTACACTGTGCGTTTCTTATATTCTAAGTTTTTCAGTGCAACTCACTCATATACTATGTACTACACTGTGCATTTCGTGTAATGCGGGTTATTCAGTAAATTCTAAGTTTTTCAGTGCAACTCACTCATATACTATGTACTACACTGTGCGTTTCTTATATTCTAAGTTTTTCAGTGCAACTCACTCATATACTATGTACTACACTGTGCGTTTCTCTAAATTCTAAGTTTTTCAGTGCAACTCACTCATATACTATGTACTACACTGTGCGTTTCTTATATTCTAAATTTTTCAGTGCAACTCACTCATATACTATGTACTACACTGTGCGTTTCTTATATTCTAAGTTTTTCAGTGCAACTCACTCATATACTATGTACTACACTGTGCGTTTATTATATTCTAAGTTTTTCAGTGCAACTCACTCATATACTATGTACTACACTGTGCGTTTCTTATATTCTAAGTTTTTCAGTGCAACTCACTCATATACTATGTACTACACTGTGCGTTTCTTATATTCTAAGTTTTTCAGTGCAACTCACTCATATACTATGTACTACACTGTGCGTTTCTTATATTCTAAGTTTTTCAGTGCAACTCACTCATATACTATGTACTACACTGTGCGTTTCTTATATTCTAAGTTTTTCAGTGCAACTCACTCATATACTATGTACTACAATGTGCGTTTCTTATATTCTAAGTTTTTCAGTGCAACTCACTCATATACTATGTACTACACTGTGCGTTTCTTAAATTCTAAGTTTTTCAGTGCAACTCACTCATATACAATGTACTACACTGTGCGTTTCTTATATTCTAAGTTTTTCAGTGCAACTCACTCATATACTATGTACTACACTGTGCGTTTCTTATATTCTAAGTTTTTCAGTGCAAATCACTCATATACTATGTACTACACTGTGCGTTTCTCTAAATTCTAAGTTTTTCAGTGCAACTCACTCATATACTATGTACTACACTGTGCGTTTCTTATATTCTAAGTTTTTCAGTGCAACTCACTCATATACTATGTACTACACTGTGCGTTTCTTATATTCTAAATTTTTCAGTGCAACACACTCATATACTATGTACGACACTGTGCGTTTCTTATATTCTAAGTTTTTCAGTGCAACTCACTCATATACTATGTACTACACTGTGCGTTTCTTATATTCTAAGTTTTTCAGTGCAACTCACTCATATACTATGTACTACACGGTGCGTTTCTTATATTCTAAGTTTTTCAGTGCAACTCACTCATATACTATGTACTACACTGTGCGTTTCTTATATTCTAAGTTTTTCATCGCAACTCACTCATATACTATGTACTACACTGTGCGTTTCTTATATTCTAAGTTTTTCAGTGCAACTCACTCATATACTATTTACTACACTGTGCGTTTCTTATATTCTAAGTTTTTCAGTGCAACTCACTCATATACTATGTACTACACTGTGCGTTTCTTATATTCTAAGTTTTTCAGTGCAACTCACTCATATACTATGTACTACACTGTGCGTTTCTTATATTCTAAGTTTTTCAGTGCAACTCACTCATATACTATGTACTACACTGTGCGTTTCTTATATTCTAAGTTTTTCAGTGCAACTCACTCATATACTATGTACTACACTGTGCGTTTCTTATATTCTAAGTTTTTCAGTGCAACTCACTCATATACTATGTACTACACTGTGCGTTTCTTATATTCTAAGTTTTTGAGTGCAACTCACTCATATACTATATACTACACTGTGCATTTCGTGTAATGCGGGTTTTTCAGTAAATTCTAAGTTTTTCAGTGCAACTCACTCATATACTATGTACTACACTGTGCGTTTCTTATATTCTAAGTTTTTCAGTGCAACTCACTCATATACTATGTACTACAGTGTGCGTTTCTTATATTCTAAGTTTTTCAGTGCAACTCACTCATATACTATGTACTACACTGTGCGTTTCTTATATTCTAAGTTTTTCAGTGCAACTCCCTCATATACTATGTACTACACTGTGCGTTTCTTATATTCTAAGTTTTTCAGTGCAACTCACTCATATACTATGTACTACACTGTGCGTTTCTTATATTCTAAGTTTTTCATCGCAACTCACTCATATACTATGTACTACACTGTGCGTTTCTTATATTCTAAGTTTTTCAGTGCAACTCACTCATATACTATGTACTACACTGTGCGTTTCTTATATTCTAAGTTTTTCAGTGCAACTCACTCATATACTATGTACTACACTGTGCGTTTCTTATATTCTAAGTTTTTCAGTGCAACTCACTCATATACTATGTACTACACTGTGCGTTTCTTATATTCTAAGTTTTTCAGTGCAACTCACTCATATACTATGTACTACACTGTGCGTTTCTTATATTCTAAGTTTTTCAGTGCAACTCACTCATATACTATGTACTACACTGTGCGTTTCTTATATTCTAAGTTTTTCAGTGCAACTCACTCATATACTATGTACTACACTGTGCATTTCGTGTAATGCGGGTTTTTCAGTAAATTCTAAGTTTTTCAGTGCAACTCACTCATATACTATGTACTACACTGTGCGTTTCTTATATTCTAAGTTTTTCAGTGCAACTCACTCATATACTATGTACTACACTGTGTGTTTCTTATATTCTAAGTTTTTCAGTGCAACTCACTCATATACTATGTACTACACTGTGCGTTTCTTATATTCTAAGTTTTTCAGTGCAACTCACTCATATACTATGTACTACACGGTGCGTTTCTTATATTCTAAGTTTTTCAGTGCAACTCACTCATATACTATGTACTACACTGTGCGTTTCTTATATTCTAAGTTTTTCATCTCAACTCACTCATATACTATGTACTATACTGTGCGTTTCTTATATTCTAAGTTTTTCAGTGCAACTCACTCATATACTATTTACTACACTGTGCGTTTCTTATATTCTAAGTTTTTCAGTGCAACACACTCATATACTATGTACGACACTGTGCGTTTCTTATATTCTAAGTTTTTCAGTGCAACTCACTCATATACTATGTACTACACTGTGCGTTTCTTATATTCTAAGTTTTTCAGTGCAACTCACTCATATACTATGTACTACACTGTGCGTTTCTTATATTCTAAGTTTTTCAGTGCAACTCACTCATATACTATGTACTACACTGTGCGTTTCTTATATTCTAAGTTTTTCAGTGCAACTCACTCATATACTATGTACTACACTGTGCGTTTCTTATATTCTAAGTTTTTGAGTGCAACTCACTCATATACTATGTACTACACTGTGCATTTCGTGTAATGCGGGTTTTTCAGTAAATTCTAAGTTTTTCAGTGCAACTCACTCATATACTATGTACTACACTGTGCGTTTCTTATATTCTAAGTTTTTCAGTGCAACTCACTCATATACTATGTACTACACTGTGCGTTTCTTATATTCTAAGTTTTTCAGTGCAACTCACTCATATACTATGTACTACACTGTGCGTTTCTTATATTCTAAGTTTTTCAGTGCAACTCACTCATATACTATGTACTACACTGTGCGTTTCTTATATTCTAAGTTTTTCAGTGCAACTCACTCATATACTATGTACTACACTGTGCGTTTCTTATATTCTAAGTTTTTCAGTGCAACTCACTCATATACTATGTACTACACTGTGCATTTCGTGTAATGCGGGTTTTTCAGTAAATTCTAAGTTTTTCAGTGCAACTCACTCATATACTATGTACTACACTGTGCGTTTCTTATATTCTAAGTTTTTCAGTGCAACTCACTCATATACTATGTACTACACTGTGTGTTTCTTATATTCTAAGTTTTTCAGTGCAACTCACTCATATACTATGTACTACACTGTGCGTTTCTTTTATTCTAAGTTTTTCAGTGCAACTCACTCATATACTATGTACTACACGGTGCGTTTCTTATATTCTAAGTTTTTCAGTGCAACTCACTCATATACTATGTACTACACTGTGCGTTTCTTATATTCTAAGTTTTTCATCTCAACTCACTCATATACTATGTACTATACTGTGCGTTTCTTATATTCTAAGTTTTTCAGTGCAACTCACTCATATACTATTTACTACACTGTGCGTTTCTTATATTCTAAGTTTTTCAGTGCAACTCACTCATATACTATGTACTACATTGTGCGTTTCTTATATTCTAAGTTTTTCAGTGCAACTCACTCATATACTATGTACTACACTGTGCGTTTCTTATATTCTAAGTTTTTCAGTGCAACTCACTCATATACTATGTACTACACTGTGCGTTTCTTATATTCTAAGTTTTTCAGTGCAACTCACTCATATACTATGTACTACACTGTGCGTTTCTTATATTCTAAGTTTTTCAGTGCAACTCACTCATATACTATGTACTACACTGTGCGTTTCTTATATTCTAAGTTTTTGAGTGCAACTCACTCATATACTATGTACTACACTGTGCATTTCATGTAATGCGGGTTTTTCAGTAAATTCTAAGTTTTTCAGTGCAACTCACTCATATACTATGTACTACACTGTGCGTTTCTTATATTCTAAGTTTTTCAGTGCAACTCACTCATATACTATGTACTACACTGTGCGTTTCTTATATTCTAAGTTTTTCAGTGCAACTCACTCATATACTATGTACTACACTGTGCGTTTCTTATATTCTAAGTTTTTCAGTGCAACTCACTCATATACTATGTACTACACTGTGCGTTTCTTATATTCTAAGTTTTTCAGTGCAACTCACTCATATACTATGTACTACACTGTGCGTTTCTTATATTCTAAGTTTTTCATCGCAACTCACTCATATACTATGTACTACACTGTGCGTTTCTTATATTCTAAGTTTTTCAGTGCAACTCACTCATATACTATGTACTACACTGTGCGTTTCTTATATTCTAAGTTTTTCAGTGCAACTCACTCATATACTATGTACTACACTGTGCGTTTCTTATATTCTAAGTTTTTCAGTGCAACTCACTCATATACTATGTACTACACTGTGCGTTTCTTATATTCTAAGTTTTTCAGTGCAACTCACTCATATACTATGTACTACACTGTGCGTTTCTTATATTCTAAGTTTTTCAGTGTAACTCACTCATATACTATGTACTACACTGTGCGTTTCTTATATTCTAAGTTTTTCAGTGCAACTCACTCATATACTATGTACTACACTGTGCATTTCGTGTAATGCGGGTTTTTCAGTAAATTCTAAGTTTTTCAGTGCAACTCACTCATATACTATGTACTACACTGTGTGTTTCTTATATTCTAAGTTTTTCAGTGCAACTCACTCATATACTATGTACTACACTGTGTGTTTCTTATATTCTAAGTTTTTCAGTGCAACTCACTCATATACTATGTACTACATTGTGCGTTTCTTATATTCTAAGTTTTTCAGTGCAACTCACTCATATACTATGTACTACACTGTGCATTTCGTGTAATGCGGGTTTTTCAGTAAATTCTAAGTTTTTCAGTGCAACTCACTCATATACTATGTACTACACTGTGCGTTTCTTATATTCTAAGTTTTTCAGTGCAACTCACTCATATACTATGTACTACACTGTGCGTTTCTTATATTCTAAGTTTTTCAGTGCAACTCACTCATATACTATGTACTACACTGTGCGTTTCTTATATTCTAAATTTTTCAGTGCAACACACTCATATACTATGTACGACACTGTGCGTTTCTTATATTCTAAGTTTTTCAGTGCAACTCACTCATATACTATGTACTACACTGTGCGTTTCTTATATTCTAAGTTTTTCAGTGCAACTCACTCATATACTATGTACTACACTGTGCGTTTCTTATATTCTAAATTTTTCAGTGCAACACACTCATATACTATGTACGACACTGTGCGTTTCTTATCTTCTAAGTTTTTCAGTGCAACTCACTCATATACTATGTACTACACTGTGCGTTTCTTATATTCTAAGTTTTTCAGTGCAACTCACTCATATACTATGTACTACACTGTGCGTTTCTTATATTCTAAGTTTTTCAGTGCAACTCACTCATATACTATGTACTACACTGTGCGTTTCTTATATTCTAAGTTTTTCAGTGCAACTCACTCATATACTATGTACTACACTGTGCGTTTCTTATATTCTAAGTTTTTCAGTGCAACTCACTCATATACTATGTACTACACTGTGCGTTTCTTATATTCTAAGTTTTTCATCGCAACTCACTCATATACTATGTACTACACTGTGCGTTTCTTATATTCTAAGTTTTTCAGTGCAACTCACTCATATACTATGTACTACACTGTGCGTTTCTTATATTCTAAGTTTTTCAGTGCAACTCACTCATATACTATGTACTACACTGTGCGTTTCTTATATTCTAAGTTTTTCAGTGCAACTCACTCATATACTATGTACTACACTGTGCGTTTCTTATATTCTAAGTTTTTCAGTGCAACTCACTCATATACTATGTACTACACTGTGCGTTTCTTATATTCTAAGTTTTTCAGTGCAACTCACTCATATACTATGTACTACACTGTGCGTTTCTTATATTCTAAGTTTTTCAGTGCAACTCACTCATATACTATGTACTACACTGTGCATTTCGTGTAATGCGGGTTTTTCAGTAAATTCTAAGTTTTTCAGTGCAACTCACTCATATACTATGTACTACACTGTGTGTTTCTTATATTCTAAGTTTTTCAGTGCAACTCACTCATATACTATGTACTACACTGTGTGTTTCTTATATTCTAAGTTTTTCAGTGCAACTCACTCATATACTATGTACTACACTGTGCATTTCGTGTAATGCGGGTTTTTCAGTAAATTCTAAGTTTTTCAGTGCAACTCACTCATATACTATGTACTACACTGTGCGTTTCTTATATTCTAAGTTTTTCAGTGCAACTCACTCATATACTATGTACTACACTGTGCGTTTCTTATATTCTAAGTTTTTCAGTGCAACTCACTCATATACTATGTACTACACTGTGCGTTTCTTATATTCTAAGTTTTTCAGTGCAACTCACTCATATACTATGTACTACACTGTGCGTTTCTTAAATTCTAAGTTTTTCAGTGCAACTCACTCATATACTATGTACTACACTGTGCGTTTCTTATATTCTAAGTTTTTCAGTGCAACTCACTCATATACTATGTACTACACTGTGCTTTTCGTGTAATGCGGGTTTTTCAGTAAATTCTAAGTTTTTCAGTGCAACTCACTCATATACTATGTACTACACTGTGCGTTTCTTATATTCTAAGTTTTTCATCGCAACTCACTCATATACTATGTACTACACTGTGCGTTTCTTATATTCTAAGTTTTTCAGTGCAACTCACTCATATACTATGTACTACACTGTGCGTTTCTTATATTCTAAGTTTTTCAGTGCAACTCACTCATATACTATGTACTACACTGTGCGTTTCTTAAATTCTAAGTTTTTCAGTGCAACTCACTCATATACAATATACTACACTGTGCGTTTCTTATATTCCAAGTTTTTCAGTGCAACTCACTCATATACTATGTACTACACTGTGCGTTTCTTATATTCTAAGTTTTTCAGTGCAACTCACTCATATACTATGTACTACACTGTGCGTTTCTCTAAATTCTAAGTTTTTCAGTGCAAATCACTCATATACTATGTACTACACTGTGCGTTTCTCTAAATTCTAAGTTTTTCAGTGCAACTCACTCATATACTATGTACTACACTGTGCGTTTCTTATATTCTAAGTTTTTCAGTGCAACTCACTCATATACTATGTACTACACTGTGCGTTTCTTATATTCTAAATTTTTCAGTGCAACACACTCATATACTATGTACGACACTGTGCGTTTCTTATATTCTAAGTTTTTCAGTGCAACTCACTCATATACTATGTACTACACTGTGCGTTTCTTATATTCTAAGTTTTTCAGTGCAACTCACTCATATACTATGTACTACACTGTGCGTTTCTTATATTCTAAGTTTTTCAGTGCAACTCACTCATATACTATGTACTACACTGTGCGTTTCTTATATTCTAAGTTTTTCAGTGCAACTCACTCATATACTATGTACTACACTGTGCGTTTCTTATATTCTAAGTTTTTCAGTGCAACTCACTCATATACTATGTACTACACTGTGCGTTTCTTATATTCTAAGTTTTTCATCGCAACTCACTCATATACTATGTACTACACTGTGCGTTTCTTATATTCTAAGTTTTTCAGTGCAACTCACTCATATACTATGTACTACACTGTGCGTTTCTTATATTCTAAGTTTTTCAGTGCAACTCACTCATATACTATGTACTACACTGTGCGTTTCTTATATTCTAACTTTTTCAGTGCAACTCACTCATATACTATGTACTACACTGTGCGTTTCTTATATTCTAAGTTTTTCAGTGCAACTCACTCATATACTATGTACTACACTGTGCGTTTCTTATATTCTAAGTTTTTCAGTGCAACTCACTCATATACTATGTACTACACTGTGCGTTTCTTATATTCTAAGTTTTTCAGTGCAACTCACTCATATACTATGTACTACACTGTGCATTTCGTGTAATGCGGGATTTTCAGTAAATTCTAAGTTTTTCAGTGCAACTCACTCATATACTATGTACTACACTGTGTGTTTCTTATATTCTAAGTTTTTCAGTGCAACTCACTCATATACTATGTACTACACTGTGTGTTTCTTATATTCTAAGTTTTTCAGTGCAACTCACTCATATACTATGTACTACACTGTGCGTTTCTTATATTCTAAGTTTTTCAGTGCAACTCACTCATATACTATGTACTACACTGTGCATTTCGTGTAATGCGGGTTTTTCAGTAAATTCTAAGTTTTTCAGTGCAACTCACTCATATACTATGTACTACACTGTGCGTTTCTTATATTCTAAGTTTTTGAGTGCAACTCACTCATATACTATGTACTACACTGTGCATTTCGTGTAATGCGGGTTTTTCAGTAAATTCTAAGTTTTTCAGTGCAACTCACTCATATACTATGTACTACACTGTGCGTTTCTTATATTCTAAGTTTTTCAGTGCAACTCACTCATATACTATGTACTACACTGTGCGTTTCTTATATTCTAAGTTTTTCAGTGCAACTCACTCATATACTATGTACTACACTGTGCGTTTCTTATATTCTAAGTTTTTCAGTGCAACTCACTCATATACTATGTACTACACTGTGCGTTTCTTATATTCTAAGTTTTTCAGTGCAACTCACTCATATACTATGTACTACACTGTGCGTTTCTTATATTCTAAGTTTTTCATCGCAACTCACTCATATACTATGTACTACACTGTGCGTTTCTTATATTCTAAGTTTTTCAGTGCAACTCACTCATATACTATGTACTACACTGTGCGTTTCTTATATTCTAAGTTTTTCAGTGCAACTCACTCATATACTATGTACTACACTGTGCGTTTCTTATATTCTAAGTTTTTCAGTGCAACTCACTCATATACTATGTACTACACTGTGCGTTTCTTATATTCTAAGTTTTTCAGTGCAACTCACTCATATACTATGTACTACACTGTGCGTTTCTTATATTCTAAGTTTTTCAGTGCAACTCACTCATATACTATGTACTACACTGTGCGTTTCTTATATTCTAAGTTTTTCAGTGCAACTCACTCATATACTATGTACTACACTGTGCATTTCGTGTAATGCGGGTTTTTCAGTAAATTCTAAGTTTTTCAGTGCAACTCACTCATATACTATGTACTACACTGTGTGTTTCTTATATTCTAAGTTTTTCAGTGCAACTCACTCATATACTATGTACTACACTGTGTGTTTCTTATATTCTAAGTTTTTCAGTGCAACTCACTCATATACTATGTACTACACTGTGCGTTTCTTATATTCTAAGTTTTTCAGTGCAACTCACTCATATACTATGTACTACACTGTGCGTTTCTTATATTCTAAGTTTTTCAGTGCAACTCACTCATATACTATGTACTACACTGTGCGTTTCTCTAAATTCTAAGTTTTTCAGTGCAACTCACTCATATACTATGTACTACACTGTGCGTTTCTTATATTCTAAGTTTTTCAGTGCAACTCACTCATATACTATGTACTACACTGTGCGTTTCTTATATTCTAAATTTTTCAGTGCAACACACTCATATACTCTGTACGACACTGTGCGTTTCTTATATTCTAAGTTTTTCAGTGCAACTCACTCATATACTATGTACTACACTGTGCGTTTCTTATATTCTAAGTTTTTCAGTGCAACTCACTCATATACTATGTACTACACTGTGCGTTTCTTATATTCTAAGTTTTTCAGTGCAACTCACTCATATACTATGTACTACACTGTGCGTTTCTTATATTCTAAGTTTTTCAGTGCAACTCACTCATATACTATGTACTACACTGTGCGTTTCTTATATTCTAAGTTTTTCAGTGCAACTCACTCATATACTATGTACTACACTGTGCGTTTCTTATATTCTAAGTTTTTCATCGCAACTCACTCATATACTATGTACTACACTGTGCGTTTCTTATATTCTAAGTTTTTCAGTGCAACTCACTCATATACTATGTACTACACTGTGCGTTTCTTATATTCTAAGTTTTTCAGTGCAACTCACTCATATACTATGTACTACACTGTGCGTTTCTTATATTCTAAGTTTTTCAGTGCAACTCACTCATATACTATGTACTACACTGTGCGTTTCTTATATTCTAAGTTTTTCAGTGCAACTCACTCATATACTATGTACTACACTGTGCGTTTCTTATATTCTAAGTTTTTCAGTGCAACTCACTCATATACTATGTACTACACTGTGCGTTTCTTATATTCTAAGTTTTTCAGTGCAACTCACTCATATACTATGTACTACACTGTGCATTTCGTGTAATGCGGGTTTTTCAGTAAATTCTAAGTTTTTCAGTGCAACTCACTCATATACTATGTACTACACTGTGTGTTTCTTATATTCTAAGTTTTTCAGTGCAACTCACTCATATACTATGTACTACACTGTGTGTTTCTTATATTCTAAGTTTTTCAGTGCAACTCACTCATATACTATGTACTACACTGTGCATTTCGTGTAATGCGGGTTTTTCAGTAAATTCTAAGTTTTTCAGTGCAACTCACTCATATACTATGTACTACACTGTGCGTTTCTTATATTCTAAGTTTTTCAGTGCAACTCACTCATATACTATGTACTACACTGTGCGTTTCTTATATTCTAAGTTTTTCAGTGCAACTCACTCATATACTATGTACTACACTGTGCGTTTCTTATATTCTAAGTTTTTCAGTGCAACTCACTCATATACTATGTACTACACTGTGCGTTTCTTAAATTCTAAGTTTTTCAGTGCAACTCACTCATATACTATGTACTACACTGTGCGTTTCTTATATTCTAAGTTTTTCAGTGCAACTCACTCATATACTATGTACTACACTGTGCATTTCGTGTAATGCGGGTTTTTCAGTAAATTCTAAATTTTTCAGTGCAACTCACTCATATACTATGTACTACACTGTGCGTTTCTTATATTCTAAGTTTTTCAGTGCAACTCACTCATATACAATGTACTACACTGTGCGTTTCTTATATTCTAAGTTTTTCAGTGCAACTCACTCATATACTATGTACTACACTGTGCGTTTCTTATATTCTAAGTTTTTCAGTGCAACTCACTCATATACTATGTACTACACTGTGCGTTTCTTAAATTCTAAGTTTTTCAGTGCAACTCACTCATATACAATGTACTACACTGTGCGTTTCTTATATTCTAAGTTTTTCAGTGCAACTCACTCATATACTATGTACTACACTGTGCGTTTCTTATATTCTAAGTTTTTCAGTGCAACTCACTCATATACTATGTACTACACTGTGCGTTTCTCTAAATTCTAAGTTTTTCAGTGCAACTCACTCATATACTATGTACTACACTGTGCGTTTCTCTAAATTCTAAGTTTTTCAGTGCAACTCACTCATATACTATGTACTACACTGTGCGTTTCTTATATTCTAAGTTTTTCAGTGCAACTCACTCATATACTATGTACTACACTGTGCGTTTCTTATATTCTAAATTTTTCAGTGCAACACACTCATATACTATGTACGACACTGTGCGTTTCTTATATTCTAAGTTTTTCAGTGCAACTCACTCATATACTATGTACTACACTGTGCGTTTCTTATATTCTAAGTTTTTCAGTGCAACTCACTCATATACTATGTACTACACTGTGCGTTTCTTATATTCTAAGTTTTTCAGTGCAACTCACTCATATACTATGTACTACACTGTGCGTTTCTTATATTCTAAGTTTTTCAGTGCAACTCACTCATATACTATGTACTACACTTTGCGTTTCTTATATTCTAAGTTTTTCAGTGCAACTCACTCATATACTATGTACTACACTGTGCGTTTCTTATATTCTAAGTTTTTCATCGCAACTCACTCATATACTATGTACTACACTGTGCGTTTCTTATATTCTAAGTTTTTCATCGCAACTCACTCATATACTATGTACTACACTGTGCGTTTCTTATATTCTAAGTTTTTCAGTGCAACTCACTCATATACTATGTACTACACTGTGCATTTCTTATATTCTAAGTTTTTCAGTGCAACTCACTCATATACTATGTACTACACTGTGCGTTTCTTATATTCTAAGTTTTTCAGTGCAACTCACTCATATACTATGTACTACACTGTGCGTTTCTTATATTCTAAGTTTTTCAGTGCAACTCACTCATATACTATGTACTACACTGTGCGTTTCTTATATTCTAAGTTTTTCAGTGCAACTCACTCATATACTATGTACTACACTGTGCGTTTCTTATATTCTAAGTTTTTCAGTGCAACTCACTCATATACTATGTACTACACTGTGCATTTCGTGTAATGCGGGTTTTTCAGTAAATTCTAAGTTTTTCAGTGCAACTCACTCATATACTATGTACTACACTGTGTGTTTCTTATATTCTAAGTTTTTCAGTGCAACTCACTCATATACTATGTACTACACTGTGTGTTTCTTATATTCTAAGTTTTTCAGTGCAACTCACTCATATACTATGTACTACACTGTGCGTTTCTTATATTCTAAGTTTTTCAGTGCAACTCACTCATATACTATGTACTACACTGTGCATTTCGTGTAATGCGGGTTTTTCAGTAAATTCTAAGTTTTTCAGTGCAACTCACTCATATACTATGTACTACACTGTGCGTTTCTTATATTCTAAGTTTTTCAGTGCAACTCACTCATATACAATGTACTACACTGTGCGTTTCTTATATTCTAAGTTTTTCAGTGCAACTCACTCATATACTATGTACTACACTGTGCGTTTCTTATATTCTAAGTTTTTCAGTGCAACTCACTCATATACTATGTACTACACTGTGCGTTTCTTAAATTCTAAGTTTTTCAGTGCAACTCACTCATATACAATGTACTACACTGTGCGTTTCTTATATTCTAAGTTTTTCAGTGCAACTCACTCATATACTATGTACTACACTGTGCGTTTCTTATATTCTAAGTTTTTCAGTGCAACTCACTCATATACTATGTACTACACTGTGCGTTTCTCTAAATTCTAAGTTTTTCAGTGCAAATCACTCATATACTATGTACTACACTGTGCGTTTCTCTAAATTCTAAGTTTTTCAGTGCAACTCACTCATATACTATGTACTACACTGTGCGTTTCTTATATTCTAAGTTTTTCAGTGCAACTCACTCATATACTATGTACTACACTGTGCGTTTCTTATATTCTAAATTTTTCAGTGCAACACACTCATATACTATGTACGACACTGTGCGTTTCTTATATTCTAAGTTTTTCAGTGCAACTCACTCATATACTATGTACTACACTGTGCGTTTCTTATATTCTAAGTTTTTCAGTGCAACTCACTCATATACTATGTACTACACTGTGCGTTTCTTATATTCTAAGTTTTTCAGTGCAACTCACTCATATACTATGTACTACACTGTGCGTTTCTTATATTCTAAGTTTTTCAGTGCAACTCACTCATATACTATGTACTACACTGTGCGTTTCTTATATTCTAAGTTTTTCAGTGCAACTCACTCATATACTATGTACTACACTGTGCGTTTCTTATATTCTAAGTTTTTCATCGCAACTCACTCATATACTATGTACTACACTGTGCGTTTCTTATATTCTAAGTTTTTCAGTGCAACTCACTCATATACTATGTACTACACTGTGCGTTTCTTATATTCTAAGTTTTTCAGTGCAACTCACTCATATACTATGTACTACACTGTGCGTTTCTTATATTCTAAGTTTTTCAGTGCAACTCACTCATATACTATGTACTACACTGTGCGTTTCTTATATTCTAAGTTTTTCAGTGCAACTCACTCATATACTATGTACTACACTGTGCGTTTCTTATATTCTAAGTTTTTCAGTGCAACTCACTCATATACTATGTACTACACTGTGCGTTTCTTATATTCTAAGTTTTTCAGTGCAACTCACTCATATACTATGTACTACACTGTGCATTTCGTGTAATGCGGGTTTTTCAGTAAATTCTAAGTTTTTCAGTGCAACTCACTCATATACTATGTACTACACTGTGTGTTTCTTATATTCTAAGTTTTTCAGTGCAACTCACTCATATACTATGTACTACACTGTGTGTTTCTTATATTCTAAGTTTTTCAGTGCAACTCACTCATATACTATGTACTACACTGTGCGTTTCTTATATTCTAAGTTTTTCAGTGCAACTCACTCATATACTATGTACTACACTGTGCATTTCGTGTAATGCGGGTTTTTCAGTAAATTCTAAGTTTTTCAGTGCAACTCACTCATATACTATGTACTACACTGTGCGTTTCTTATATTCTAAGTTTTTCAGTGCAACTCACTCATATACTATGTACTACACTGTGCGTTTCTTATATTCTAAGTTTTTCAGTGCAACTCACTCATATACTATGTACTACACTGTGCGTTTCTTATATTCTAAGTTTTTCAGTGCAACTCACTCATATACTATGTACTACACTGTGCGTTTCTTAAATTCTAAGTTTTTCAGTGCAACTCACTCATATACAATGTACTACACTGTGCGTTTCTTATATTCTAAGTTTTTCAGTGCAACTCACTCATATACTATGTACTACACTGTGCGTTTCTTATATTCTAAGTTTTTCAGTGCAACTCACTCATATACTATGTACTACACTGTGCGTTTCTCTAAATTCTAAGTTTTTCAGTGCAAATCACTCATATACTATGTACTACACTGTGCGTTTCTCTAAATTCTAAGTTTTTCAGTGCAACTCACTCATATACTATGTACTACACTGTGCGTTTCTTATATTCTAAGTTTTTCAGTGCAACTCACTCATATACTATGTACTACACGGTGCGTTTCTTATAATCTAAGTTTTTCAGTGCAACTCACTCATATACTATGTACTACACTGTGCGTTTCTCTAAATTCTAAGTTTTTCATCGCAACTCACTCATATACTATGTACTACACTGTGCGTTTCTTATATTCTAAGTTTTTCAGTGCAACTCACTCATATACTATTTACTACACTGTGCGTTTCTTATATTCTAAGTTTTTCAGTGCAACTCACTCATATACTATGTACTACACTGTGCGTTTCTTATATTCTAAGTTTTTCAGTGCAACTCACTCATATACTATGTACTACACTGTGCGTTTCTTATATTCTAAGTTTTTCAGTGCAACTCACTCATATACTATGTACTACACTGTGCGTTTCTTATATTCTAAGTTTTTCAGTGCAACTCACTCATATACTATGTACTACACTGTGCGTTTCTTATATTCTAAGTTTTTCAGTGCAACTCACTCATATACTATGTACTACACTGTGCGTTTCTTATATTCTAAGTTTTTCAGTGCAACTCACTCATATACTATGTACTACACTGTGCATTTCGTGTAATGCGGGTTTTTCAGTAAATTCTAAGTTTTTCAGTGCAACTCACTCATATACTATGTACTACACTGTGCGTTTCTTATATTCTAAGTTTTTCAGTGCAACTCACTCATATACTATGTACTACACTGTGTGTTTCTTATATTCTAAGTTTTTCAGTGCAACTCACTCATATACTATGTACTACACTGTGCGTTTCTTATATTCTAAGTTTTTCAGTGCAACTCACTCATATACTATGTACTACACTGTGCATTTCGTGTAATGCGGGTTTTTCAGTAAATTCTAAGTTTTTCAGTGCAACTCACTCATATACTATGTACTACACTGTGCGTTTCTTATATTCTAAGTTTTTCAGTGCAACTCACTCATATACTATGTACTACACTGTGCGTTTCTCTAAATTCTAAGTTTTTCAGTGCAACTCACTCATATACTATGTACTACACTGTGCGTTTCTTATATTCTAAATTTTTCAGTGCAACTCACTCATATACTATGTACTACACTGTGCGTTTCTTATATTCTAAGTTTTTCAGTGCAACTCACTCATATACTATGTACTACACTGTGCGTTTATTATATTCTAAGTTTTTCAGTGCAACTCACTCATATACTATGTACTACACTGTGCGTTTCCTATATTCTAAGTTTTTCAGTGCAACTCACTCATATACTATGTACTACACTGTGCGTTTCTTATATTCTAAGTTTTTCATCGCAACTCACTCATATACTATGTACTACACTGTGCGTTTCTTATATTCTAAGTTTTTCAGTGCAACTCACTCATATACTATGTACTACACTGTGCGTTTCTTAAATTCTAAGTTTTTCAGTGCAACTCACTCATATACAATGTACTACACTGTGCGTTTCTTATATTCTAAGTTTTTCAGTGCAACTCACTCATATACTATGTACTACACTGTGCGTTTCTTATATTCTAAGTTTTTCAGTGCAACTCACTCATATACTATGTACTACACTGTGCGTTTCTCTAAATTCTAAGTTTTTCAGTGCAAATCACTCATATTCTATGTACTACACTGTGCGTTTCTCTAAATTCTAAGTTTTTCAGTGCAACTCACTCATATACTATGTACTACACTGTGCGTTTCTTATATTCTAAGTTTTTCAGTGCAACTCACTCATATACTATGTACTACACTGTGGGTTTCTTATATTCTAAATTTTTCAGTGCAACACACTCATATACTATGTACTACACTGTGCGTTTCTTATATTCTAAGTTTTTCAGTGCAACTCACTCATATACTATGTACTACACTGTGCGTTTCTTATATTCTAAGTTTTTCAGTGCAACTCACTCATATACTATGTACTACACTGTGCGTTTCTTATATTCTAAGTTTTTCAGTGCAACTCACTCATATACTATGTACTACACTGTGCGTTTCTTATATTCTAAGTTTTTCAGTGCAACTCACTCATATACTATGTACTACACTGTGCGTTTCTTATATTCTAAGTTTTTCAGTGCAACTCACTCATATACTATGTACTACACTGTGCGTTTCTTATATTCTAAGTTTTTCAGTGCAACTCACTCATATACTATGTCCTACACTGTGCGTTTCTTATATTCTAAGTTTTTCAGTGCAACTCACTCATATACTATGTACTACACTGTGCGTTTCTTATATTCTAAGTTTTTCAGTGCAACTCACTCATATACTATGTACTACACTGTGCGTTTCTTATATTCTAAGTTTTTCAGTGCAACTCACTCATATACTATGTACTACACTGTGCGTTTCTTATATTCTAAGTTTTTCAGTGCAACTCACTCATATACTATGTACTACACTGTGCATTTCGTGTAATGCGGGTTTTTCAGTAAATTCTAAGTTTTTCAGTGCAACTCACTCATATACTATGTACTACACTGTGCGTTTCTTATATTCTAAGTTTTTCAGTGCAACTCACTCATATACTATGTACTACACTGTGCGTTTCTCTAAATTCTAAGTTTTTCAGTGCAACTCACTCATATACTATGTACTACACTGTGCGTTTCTTATATTCTAAATTTTTCAGTGCAACTCACTCATATACTATGTACTACACTGTGCGTTTCTTATATTCTAAGTTTTTCAGTGCAACTCACTCATATACTATGTACTACACTGTGCGTTTATTATATTCTAAGTTTTTCAGTGCAACTCACTCATATACTATGTACTACACTGTGCGTTTCTTATATTCTAAGTTTTTCAGTGCAACTCACTCATATACTATGTACTACACTGTGCGTTTCTTATATTCTAAGTTTTTCAGTGCAACTCACTCATATACTATGTACTACACTGTGCGTTTCTTATATTCTAAGTTTTTCAGTGCAACTCACTCATATACTATGTACTACACTGTGCATTTCTTATATTCTAAGTTTTTCAGTGCAACTCACTCATATACTATGTACTACACTGTGCGTTTCTTATATTCTAAGTTTTTCAGTGCAACTCACTCATATACTATGTACTACACTGTGCGTTTCTTAAATTCTAAGTTTTTCAGTGCAACTCACTCATATACAATGTACTACACTGTGCGTTTCTTATATTCTAAGTTTTTCAGTGCAACTCACTCATATACTATGTACTACACTGTGCGTTTCTTATATTCTAAGTTTTTCAGTGCAACTCACTCATATACTATGTACTACACTGTGCGTTTCTCTAAATTCTAAGTTTTTCAGTGCAAATCACTCATATACTATGTACTACACTGTGCGTTTCTCTAAATTCTAAGTTTTTCAGTGCAACTCACTCATATACTATGTACTACACTGTGCGTTTCTTATATTCTAAGTTTTTCAGTGCAACTCACTCATATACTATGTACTACACTGTGCGTTTCTTATATTCTAAATTTTTCAGTGCAACACACTCATATACTATGTACGACACTGTGCGTTTCTTATATTCTAAGTTTTTCAGTGCAACTCACTCATATACTATGTACTACACTGTGCGTTTCTTATATTCTAAGTTTTTCAGTGCAACTCACTCATATACTATGTACTACACTGTGCGTTTCTTATATTCTAAGTTTTTCAGTGCAACTCACTCATATACTATGTACAACACTGTGCGTTTCTTATATTCTAAGTTTTTCAGTGCAACTCACTCATATACTATGTACTACACTGTGCGTTTCTTATATTCTAAGTTTTTCAGTGCAACTCACTCATATACTATGTACTACACTGTGCGTTTCTTATATTCTAAGTTTTTCAGTGCAACTCACTCATATACTATGTACTACACTGTGCGTTTCTTATATTCTAAGTTTTTCAGTGCAACTCACTCATATACTATGTACTACACTGTGCGTTTCTTATATTCTAAGTTTTTCAGTGCAACTCACTCATATACTATGTACTACACTGTGCGTTTCTTATATTCTAAGTTTTTCAGTGCAACTCACTCATATAATATGTACTACACTGTGCGTTTCTTATATTCTAAGTTTTTCAGTGCAACTCACTCATATACTTAATACTACACTGTGCGTTTGTTATATTCTAAGTTTTTCAGTGCAACTCACTCATATACTATGTACTACACTGTGCGTTTGTTATATTCTAAGTTTTTAAGTGCAACTCACTCATATACTATGTACTACACTGTGCGTTTCTTATATTCTAAGTTTTTCAGTGCAACTCACTCATATACTATGTACTACACTGTGCGTTTCTTATATTCTAAGTTTTTCAGTGCAACTCACTCATATACTATGTACTACACTGTGCGTTTCTTATATTCTAAGTTTTTCAGTGCAACTCACTCATATACTATGTACTACACTGTGCGTTTCTTATATTCTAAGTTTTTCAGTGCAACTCACTCATATTCATATACTATGTACTACACTTTGCGTTTCTTATATTCTAAGTTTTTCAGTGCAACTCACTCATATACTATGTACTACACTGTGCATTTCGTGTAATGCGGGTTTTTCAGTAAATTCTAAGTTTTTCAGTGCAACTCACTCATATACTATGTACTACACTGTGCGTTTCTTATATTCTAAGTTTTTCAGTGCAACTCACTCATATACTATGTACTACACTGTGCGTTTCTTATATTCTAAGTTTTTCAGTGCAACTCACTCATATACTATGTACTACACTGTGCGTTTCTTATATTCTAAGTTTTTCAGTGCAACTCACTCATATACTATGTACTACACTGTGCGTTTCTTATATTCTAAGTTTTTCAGTGCAACTCACTCATATACTATGTACTACACTGTGCGTTTCTTATATTCTAAGTTTTTCAGTGCAACTCACTCATATACTATGTACTACACTGTGCGTTTCTTATATTCTAAGTTTTTCAGTGCAAATCACTCATATACTATGTACTACACTGTGCGTTTCTTATATTCTAAGTTTTTCAGTGCAACTCACTCATATTCATATACTATGTACTACACTTTGCGTTTCTTATATTCTAAGTTTTTCAGTGCAACTCACTCATATACTATGTACTACACTGTGCATTTCGTGTAATGCGGGTTTTTCAGTAAATTCTAAGTTTTTCAGTGCAACTCACTCATATACTATGTACTACACTGTGCGTTTCTTATATTCTAAGTTTTTCAGTGCAACTCACTCATATACTATGTACTACACTGTGCGATTCTTATATTCTAAGTTTTTCAGTGCAACTCACTCATATACTTTGTACTACACTGTGCGTTTCTTATATTCTAAGTTTTTCAGTGCAACTCACTCATATACTATATACTACACTGTGCGTTTCTTAAATTCTAAGTTTTTCAGTGCAACTCACTCATATACTATGTACTACACTGTGCGTTTCTTATATTCTAAGTTTTTCAGTGCAACTCACTCATATACTATGTACTACACTGTGCGTTTCTTATATTCTAAGTTTTTCAGTGCAACTCACTCATATACTATGTACTACACTGTGCGTTTCTTATATTCTAAGTTTTTCAGTGCAACTCACTCATATACTATGTACTACACTGTGCGTTTCTTATATTCTAAGTTTTTCAGTGCAACTCACTCATATACTATGTACTACACTGTGCGTTTCTTATATTCTAAGTTTTTCAGTGCAACTCACTCATATAGTATGTACTACACTGTGCGTTTCTTAGATTCTAAGTTTTTCAGTGCAACTCACTCATATACTATATACTACACTGGGCGTTTCTTAAATTCTAGGTTTTTTCCGTGCAACTCACTCATATACTATGTACTACAATGTGCGTTTCTTATATTCTAAGTTTTTCAGTGCAACTCACTCATATACTATGTACTACACTGTGCGTTTCTTATATTCTAAGTTTTTCAGTGCAACTCACTCATATACTATGTACTACACTGTGCGTTTCTTATATTCTAAGTTTTTCAGTGCAACTCACTCATATACTATGTACTACACTGTGCGTTTCTTATATTCTAAGTTTTTCAGTGCAACTCACTCATATACTATGTACTACACTGTGCGTTTCTTATATTCTAAGTTTTTCAGTGCAACTCACTCATATACTATGTACTACACTGTGCGTTTCTTATATTCTAAGTTTTTCAGTGCAACTCACTCATATACTATGTACTACACTGTGCGTTTTTTATATTCTAAGTTTTTCAGTGCAACTCACTCATATACTATGTACTACACTGTGCGTTTCTTATATTCTAAGTTTTTCAGTGCAACTCACTCATATACTATGTCCTATACTGTGCGTTTCTTATATTCTAAGTTTTTCAGTGCAACTCACTCATATACTATGTACTACACTGTGCATTTCGTGTAATGCGGGTTTTTCAGTAAATTCTAAGTTTTTCAGTGCAACTCACTCATATACTATGTACTACACTGTGCGTTTCTTATATTCTAAGTTTTTCAGTGCAACTCACTCATATACTATGTACTACACTGTGCGTTTCTTATATTCTAAGTTTTTCAGTGCAACTCACTCATATACTATGTACTACACTGTGCGTTTCTTATATTCTAAGTTTTTCAGTGCAACTCAATCATATACTATGTACTACACTGTGCGTTTCTTATATTCTAAGTTTTTCAGTGCAACTCACTCATATACTATGTACTACACTGTGCGTTTCTTATATTCTAAGTTTTTCAGTGCAACTCACTCATATACTATGTACTACACTGTGCGTTTCTTATATTCTAAGTTTTTCAGTGCAACTCACTCATATACTATGTACTACACTGTGCGTTTCTTATATTCTAAGTTTTTCAGTGCAACTCACTCATATACTATGTACTACACTGTGCGTTTCTCTAAATTCTAAGTTTTTCAGTGCAAATCACTCATATACTATGTACTACACTGTGCGTTTCTCTAAATTCTAAGTTTTTCAGTGCAACTCACTCATATACTATGTACTACACTGTGCGTTTCTTATATTCTAAGTTTTTCAGTGCAACTCACTCATATACTATGTACTACACTGTGCGTTTCTTATATTCTAAATTTTTCAGTGCAACACACTCATATACTATGTACGACACTGTGCGTTTCTTATATTCTAAGTTTTTCAGTGCAACTCACTCATATACTATGTACTACACTGTGCGTTTCTTATATTCTAAGTTTTTCAGTGCAACTCACTCATATACTATGTACAACACTGTGCGTTTCTTATATTCTAAGTTTTTCAGTGCAACTCACTCATATACTATGTACTACACTGTGCGTTTCTTATATTCTAAGTTTTTCAGTGCAACTCAGTCATATACTATGTACTACACTGTGCGTTTCTTATATTCTAAGTTTTTCAGTGCAACTCACTCATATACTATGTACTACACTGTGCGTTTCTTATATTCTAAGTTTTTCAGTGCAACTCACTCATATACTATGTCCTACACTGTGCGTTTCTTATATTCTAAGTTTTTCAGTGCAACTCACTCATATACTATGTACTACACTGTGCATTTCGTGTAATACGGGTTTTTCAGTAAATTCTAAGTTTTTCAGTGCAACTCACTCATATACTATGTACTACACTGTGCGTTTCTTATATTCTAAGTTTTTCAGTGCAACTCACTCATATAATATGTACTACACTGTGCGTTTCTTATATTCTAAGTTTTTCAGTGCAACTCACTCATATACTTAATACTACACTGTGCGTTTGTTATATTCTAAGTTTTTCAGTGCAACTCACTCATATACTATGTACTACACTGTGCGTTTGTTATATTCTAAGTTTTTCAGTGCAACTCACTCATATACTATGTACTACACTGTGCGTTTCTTATATTCTAAGTTTTTCAGTGCAACTCACTCATATACTATGTACTACACTGTGCGTTTCTTATATTCTAAGTTTTTCAGTGCAACTCACTCATATACTATGTACTACACTGTGCGTTTCTTATATTCTAAGTTTTTCAGTGCAACTCACTCATATACTATGTACTACACTGTGCGTTTCTTATATTCTAAGTTTTTCAGTGCAACTCACTCATATTCATATACTATGTACTACACTTTGCGTTTCTTATATTCTAAGTTTTTCAGTGCAACTCACTCATATACTATGTACTACACTGTGCATTTCGTGTAATGCGGGTTTTTCAGTAAATTCTAAGTTTTTCAGTGCAACTCACTCATATACTATGTACTACACTGTGCGTTTCTTATATTCTAAGTTTTTCAGTGCAACTCACTCATATACTATGTACTACACTGTGCGTTTCTTATATTCTAAGTTTTTCAGTGCAACTCACTCATATACTATGTACTACACTGTGCGTTTCTTATATTCTAAGTTTTTCAGTGCAACTCACTCATATACTATGTACTACACTGTGCGTTTCTTATATTCTAAGTTTTTCAGTGCAACTCACTCATATACTATGTACTACACTGTGCGTTTCTTATATTCTAAGTTTTTCAGTGCAACTCACTCATATACTATGTACTACACTGTGCGTTTCTTATATTCTAAGTTTTTCAGTGCAACTCACTCATATACTATGTACTACACTGTGCGTTTCTTATATTCTAAGTTTTTCAGTGCAACTCACTCATATTCATATACTATGTACTACACTTTGCGTTTCTTATATTCTAAGTTTTTCAGTGCAACTCACTCATATACTATGTACTACACTGTGCATTTCGTGTAATGCGGGTTTTTCAGTAAATTCTAAGTTTTTCAGTGCAACTCACTCATATACTATGTACTACACTGTGCGTTTCTTATATTCTAAGTTTTTCAGTGCAACTCACTCATATACTATGTACTACACTGTGCGATTCTTATATTCTAAGTTTTTCAGTGCAACTCACTCATATACTTTGTACTACACTGTGCGTTTCTTATATTCTAAGTTTTTCAGTGCAACTCACTCATATACTATATACTACACTGTGCGTTTCTTAAATTCTAAGTTTTTCAGTGCAACTCACTCATATACTATGTACTACACTGTGCGTTTCTTATATTCTAAGTTTTTCAGTGCAACTCACTCATATACTATGTACTACACTGTGCGTTTCTTATATTCTAAGTTTTTCAGTGCAACTCACTCATATACTATGTACTACACTGTGCGTTTCTTATATTCTAAGTTTTTCAGTGCAACTCACTCATATACTATGTACTACACTGTGCGTTTCTTATATTCTAAGTTTTTCAGTGCAACTCACTCATATACTATGTACTACACTGTGCGTTTCTTATATTCTAAGTTTTTCAGTGCAACTCACTCATATAGTATGTACTACACTGTGCGTTTCTTAGATTCTAAGTTTTTCAGTGCAACTCACTCATATACTATATACTACACTGTGCGTTTCTTAAATTCTAGGTTTTTTCCGTGCAACTCACTCATATACTATGTACTACAATGTGCGTTTCTTATATTCTAAGTTTTTCAGTGCAACTCACTCATATACTATGTACTACACTGTGCGTTTCTTATATTCTAAGTTTTTCAGTGCAACTCACTCATATACTATGTACTACACTGTGCGTTTCTTATATTCTAAGTTTTTCAGTGCAACTCACTCATATACTATGTACTACACTGTGCGTTTCTTATATTCTAAGTTTTTCAGTGCAACTCACTCATATACTATGTACTACACTGTGCGTTTCTTATATTCTAAGTTTTTCAGTGCAACTCACTCATATACTATGTACTACACTGTGCGTTTCTTATATTCTAAGTTTTTCAGTGCAACTCACTCATATACTATGTACTACACTGTGCGTTTTTTATATTCTAAGTTTTTCAGTGCAACTCACTCATATACTATGTACTACACTGTGCGTTTCTTATATTCTAAGTTTTTCAGTGCAACTCACTCATATACTATGTCCTATACTGTGCGTTTCTTATATTCTAAGTTTTTCAGTGCAACTCACTCATATACTATGTACTACACTGTGCATTTCGTGTAATGCGGGTTTTTCAGTAAATTCTAAGTTTTTCAGTGCAACTCACTCATATACTATGTACTACACTGTGCGTTTCTTATATTCTAAGTTTTTCAGTGCAACTCACTCATATACTATGTACTACACTGTGCGTTTCTTATATTCTAAGTTTTTCAGTGCAACTCACTCATATACTTAATACTACACTGTGCGTTTGTTATATTCTAAGTTTTTCAGTGCAACTCACTCATATACTATGTACTACACTGTGCGTTTCTTATATTCTAAGTTTTTCAGTGCAACTCACTCATATACTATGTACTACACTGTGCGTTTCTTATATTCTAAGTTTTTCAGTGCAACTCACTCATATACTATGTACTACACTGTGCGTTTCTTATATTCTAAGTTTTTCAGTGCAACTCACTCATATACTATGTACTACACTGTGCGTTTCTTATATTCTAAGTTTTTCAGTGCAACTCACTCATATACTATGTACTACACTGTGCGTTTCTTATATTCTAAGTTTTTCAGTGCAACTCACTCATATTCATATACTATGTACTACACTTTGCGTTTCTTATATTCTAAGTTTTTCAGTGCAACTCACTCATATACTATGTACTACACTGTGCATTTCGTGTAATGCGGGTTTTTCAGTAAATTCTAAGTTTTTCAGTGCAACTCACTCATATACTATGTACTACACTGTGCGTTTCTTATATTCTAAGTTTTTCAGTGCAACTCACTCATATACTATGTACTACACTGTGCGTTTCTTATATTCTAAGTTTTTCAGTGCAACTCACTCATATACTTAATACTACACTGTGCGTTTGTTATATTCTAAGTTTTTCAGTGCAACTCACTCATATACTATGTACTACACTGTGCGTTTCTTATATTCTAAGTTTTTCAGTGCAACTCACTCATATACTATGTACTACACTGTGCGTTTCTTATATTCTAAGTTTTTCAGTGCAACTCACTCATATACTATGTACTACACTGTGCGTTTCTTATATTCTAAGTTTTTCAGTGCAACTCACTCATATACTATGTACTACACTGTGCGTTTCTTATATTCTAAGTTTTTCAGTGCAACTCACTCATATACTATGTACTACACTGTGCGTTTCTTATATTCTAAGTTTTTCAGTGCAACTCACTCATATTCATATACTATGTACTACACTTTGCGTTTCTTATATTCTAAGTTTTTCAGTGCAACTCACTCATATACTATGTACTACACTGTGCATTTCGTGTAATGCGGGTTTTTCAGTAAATTCTAAGTTTTTCAGTGCAACTCACTCATATACTATGTACTACACTGTGCGTTTCTTATATTCTAAGTTTTTCAGTGCAACTCACTCATATACTATGTACTACACTGTGCGTTTCTTATATTCTAAGTTTTTCAGTGCAACTCACTCATATACTTTGTACTACACTGTGCGTTTCTTATATTCTAAGTTTTTCAGTGCAACTCACTCATATACTATATACTACACTGTGCGTTTCTTAAATTCTAAGTTTTTCAGTGCAACTCACTCATATACTATGTACTACACTGTGCGTTTCTTATATTCTAAGTTTTTCAGTGCAACTCACTCATATACTATGTACTACACTGTGCGTTTCTTATATTCTAAGTTTTTCAGTGCAACTCACTCATATACTATGTACTACACTGTGCGTTTATTATATTCTAAGTTTTTCAGTGCAACTCACTCATATACTATGTACTACACTGTGCGTTTCTTATATTCTAAGTTTTTCAGTGCAACTCACTCATATACTATGTACTACACTGTGCGTTTCTTATATTCTAAGTTTTTCAGTGCAACTCACTCATATAGTATGTACTACACTGTGCGTTTCTTAGATTCTAAGTTTTTCAGTGCAACTCACTCATATACTATATACTACACTGTGCGTTTCTTAAATTCTAGGTTTTTCCGTGCAACTCACTCATATACTATGTACTACAATGTGCGTTTCTTATATTCTAAGTTTTTCAGTGCAACTCACTCATATACTATGTACTACACTGTGCGTTTCTTATATTCTAAGTTTTTCAGTGCAACTCACTCATATACTATGTACTACACTGTGCGTTTCTTATATTCTAAGTTTTTCAGTGCAACTCACTCATATACTATGTACTACACTGTGCGTTTCTTATATTCTAAGTTTTTCAGTGCAACTCACTCATATACTATGTACGACACTGTGCGTTTCTTATATTCTAAGTTTTTCAGTGCAACTCACTCATATACTATGTACTACACTGTGCGTTTCTTATATTCTAAGTTTTTCAGTGCAACTCACTCATATACTATGTACTACACTGTGCGTTTCTTATATTCTAAGTTTTTCAGTGCAACTCACTCATATACTATGTACTACACTGTGCGTTTCTTATATTCTAAGTTTTTCAGTGCAACTCACTCATATACTATGTACTACACTGTGCGTTTCTTATATTCTAAGTTTTTCAGTGCAACTCACTCATATACTATGTACGACACTGTGCGTTTCTTATATTCTAAGTTTTTCAGTGCAACTCACTCATATACTATGTACTACACTGTGCGTTTGTTATATTCTAAGTTTTTCAGTGCAACTCACTCATATACTATGTACTACACTGTGCGTTTCTTATATTCTAAGTTTTTCAGTGCAACTCACTCATATACTATGTACTACACTGTGCATTTCGTGTAATGCGGGTTTTTCAGTAAATTCTAAGTTTTTCAGTGCAACTCACTCATATACTATGTACTACACTGTGCGTTTCTTATATTCTAAGTTTTTCAGTGCAACTCACTCATATACTATGTACTACACTGTGCGTTTCTTATATTATAAGTTTTTCAGTGCAACTCACTCATATACTTAATACTACACTGTGCGTTTGTTATATTCTAAGTTTTTCAGTGCAACTCACTCATATACTATGTACTACACTGTGCGTTTCTTATATTCTAAGTTTTTCAGTGCAACTCACTCATATACTATGTACTACACTGTGCGTTTCTTATATTCTAAGTTTTTCAGTGCAACTCACTCATATACTATGTACTACACTGTGCGTTTCTTATATTCTAAGTTTTTCAGTGCAACTCACTCATATACTATGTACTACACTGTGCGTTTCTTATATTCTAAGTTTTTCAGTGCAACTCACTCATATACTATGTACTACACTGTGCGTTTCTTATATTCTAAGTTTTTCAGTGCAACTCACTCATATTCATATACTATGTACTACACTTTGCGTTTCTTATATTCTAAGTTTTTCAGTGCAACTCACTCATATACTATGTACTACACTGTGCATTTCGTGTAATGCGGGTTTTTCAGTAAATTCTAAGTTTTTCAGTGCAACTCACTCATATACTATGTACTACACTGTGCGTTTCTTATATTCTAAGTTTTTCAGTGCAACTCACTCATATACTATGTACTACACTGTGCGTTTCTTATATTCTAAGTTTTTCAGTGCAACTCACTCATATACTTTGTACTACACTGTGCGTTTCTTATATTCTAAGTTTTTCAGTGCAACTCACTCATATACTATATACTACACTGTGCGTTTCTTAAATTCTAAGTTTTTCAGTGCAACCCACTCATATACTATGTACTACACTGTGCGTTTCTTATATTCTAAGTTTTTCAGTGCAACTCACTCATATACTATGTACTACACTGTGCGTTTCTTATATTCTAAGTTTTTCAGTGCAACTCACTCATATACTATGTACTACACTGTGCGTTTCTTATATTCTAAGTTTTTCAGTGCAACTCACTCATATACTATGTACTACACTGTGCATTTCGTGTAATGCGGGTTTTTCAGTAAATTCTAAGTTTTTCAGTGCAACTCACTCATATACTATGTACTACACTGTGCGTTTCTTATATTCTAAGTTTTTCAGTGCAACTCACTCATATACTATGTACTACACTGTGCGTTTCTTATATTCTAAGTTTTTCAGTGCAACTCACTCATATACTTAATACTACACTGTGCGTTTGTTATATTCTAAGTTTTTCAGTGCAACTCACTCATATACTATGTACTACACTGTGCGTTTCTTAAATTCTAAGTTTTTCAGTGCAACTCACTCATATACTATGTACTACACTGTGCGTTCCTTATATTCTAAGTTTTTCAGTGCAACTCACTCATATACTATGTACTACACTGTGCGTTTCTTATATTCTAAGTTTTTCAGTGCAACTCACTCATATACTATGTACTACACTGTGCGTTTCTTATATTCTAAGTTTTTGAGTGCAACTCACTCATATACTATGTACTACACTGTGCGTTTCTTATATTCTAAGTTTTTGAGTGCAACTCACTCATATACTATGTACTACACTGTGCGTTTCTTATATTCTAAGTTTTTCAGTGCAACTCACTCATATACTATGTACTACACTGTGCGTTTCTTATATTCTAAGTTTTTCAGTGCAACTCACTCATATACTATGTACTACACTGTGCGTTTCTTATATTCTAAGTTTTTCAGTGCAACTCACTCATATACTATGTACTACACTGTGCGTTTCTTATATTCTAAGTTTTTCAGTGCAACTCACTCATATACTATGTACTACACTGTGCGTTTCTTATATTCTAAATTTTTCAGTGCAACTCACTCATATTCATATACTATGTACTACACTTTGCGTTTCTTATATTCTAAGTTTTTCAGTGCAACTCACTCATATACTATGTACTACACTGTGCATTTCGTGTAATGCGGGTTTTTCAGTAAATTCTAAGTTTTTCAGTGCAACTCACTCATATACTATGTACTACACTGTGCGTTTCTTATATTCTAAGTTTTTCAGTGCAACTCACTCATATACTATGTACTACACTGTGCGTTTCTTATATTCTAAGTTTTTCAGTGCAACTCACTCATATACTATGTACTACACTGTGCGTTTCTTATATTCTAAGTTTTTCAGTGCAACTCACTCATATACTATGTACTACACTGTGCGTTTCTTATATTCTAAGTTTTTCAGTGCAACTCACTCATATACTATGTACTACACTGTGCGTTTCTTATATTCTAAGTTTTTCAGTGCAACTCACTCATATACTATGTACTACACTGTGCGTTTCTTATATTCTAAGTTTTTCAGTGCAACTCACTCATATACTATGTACTACACTGTGCGTTTCTTATATTCTAAGTTTTTCAGTGCAACTCACTCATATACTATGTCCTATACTGTGCGTTTCTTATATTCTAAGTTTTTCAGTGCAACTCACTCATATACTATGTACTACACTGTGCATTTCGTGTAATGCGGGTTTTTCAGTAAATTCTAAGTTTTTCAGTGCAACTCACTCATATACTATGTACTACACTGTGCGTTTCTTATATTCTAAGTTTTTCAGTGCAACTCACTCATATACTATGTACTACACTGTGCGTTTCTTATATTCTAAGTTTTTCAGTGCAACTCACTCATATACTTAATACTACACTGTGCGTTTGTTATATTCTAAGTTTTTCAGTGCAACTCACTCATATACTATGTACTACACTGTGCGTTTCTTATATTCTAAGTTTTTCAGTGCAACTCACTCATATACTATGTACTACACTGTGCGTTTCTTATATTCTAAGTTTTTCAGTGCAACTCACTCATATACTATGTACTACACTGTGCGTTTCTTATATTCTAAGTTTTTCAGTGCAACTCACTCATATACTATGTACTACACTGTGCGTTTCTTATATTCTAAGTTTTTCAGTGCAACTCACTCATATACTATGTACTACACTGTGCGTTTCTTATATTCTAAGTTTTTCAGTGCAACTCACTCATATTCATATACTATGTACTACACTTTGCGTTTCTTATATTCTAAGTTTTTCAGTGCAACTCACTCATATACTATGTACTACACTGTGCATTTCGTGTAATGCGGGTTTTTCAGTAAATTCTAAGTTTTTCAGTGCAACTCACTCATATACTATGTACTACACTGTGCGTTTCTTATATTCTAAGTTTTTCAGTGCAACTCACTCATATACTATGTACTACACTGTGCGTTTCTTATATTCTAAGTTTTTCAGTGCAACTCACTCATATACTTTGTACTACACTGTGCGTTTCTTATATTCTAAGTTTTTCAGTGCAACTCACTCATATACTATATACTACACTGTGCGTTTCTTAAATTCTAAGTTTTTCAGTGCAACTCACTCATATACTATGTACTACACTGTGCGTTTCTTATATTCTAAGTTTTTCAGTGCAACTCACTCATATACTATGTACTACACTGTGCGTTTCTTATATTCTAAGTTTTTCAGTGCAACTCACTCATATACTATGTACTACACTGTGCGTTTATTATATTCTAAGTTTTTCAGTGCAACTCACTCATATACTATGTACTACACTGTGTGTTTCTTATATTCTAAGTTTTTCAGTGCAACTCACTCATATACTATGTACTACACTGTGCGTTTCTTATATTCTAAGTTTTTCAGTGCAACTCACTCATATAGTATGTACTACACTGTGCGTTTCTTAGATTCTAAGTTTTTCAGTGCAACTCACTCATATACTATATACTACACTGTGCGTTTCTTAAATTCTAGGTTTTTCCGTGCAACTCACTCATATACTATGTACTACAATGTGCGTTTCTTATATTCTAAGTTTTTCAGTGCAACTCACTCATATACTATGTACTACACTGTGCGTTTCTTATATTCTAAGTTTTTCAGTGCAACTCACTCATATACTATGTACTACACTGTGCGTTTCTTATATTCTAAGTTTTTCAGTGCAACTCACTCATATACTATGTACTACACTGTGCGTTTCTTATATTCTAAGTTTTTCAGTGCAACTCACTCATATACTATGTACTACACTGTGCGTTTCTTATATTCTAAGTTTTTCAGTGCAACTCACTCATATACTATGTACTACACTGTGCGTTTCTTATATTCTAAGTTTTTCAGTGCAACTCACTCATATACTATGTACTACACTGTGCGTTTCTTATATTCTAAGTTTTTCAGTGCAACTCACTCATATACTATGTACTACACTGTGCGTTTCTTATATTCTAAGTTTTTCAGTGCAACTCACTCATATACTATGTCCTACACTGTGCGTTTCTTATATTCTAAGTTTTTCAGTGCAACTCACTCATATACTATGTACTACACTGTGCGTTTCTTATATTATAAGTTTTTCAGTGCAACTCACTCATATACTTAATACTACACTGTGCGTTTGTTATATTCTAAGTTTTTCAGTGCAACTCACTCATATACTATGTACTACACTGTGCGTTTCTTAAATTCTAAGTTTTTCAGTGCAACTCACTCATATACTATGTACTACACTATGCGTTCCTTATATTCTAAGTTTTTCAGTGCAACTCACTCATATACTATGTACTACACTGTGCGTTTCTTATATTCTAAGTTTTTCAGTGCAACTCACTCATATACTATGTCCTACACTGTGCGTTTCTTATATTCTAAGTTTTTCAGTGCAACTCACTCATATACTATGTCCTACACTGTGCGTTTCTTATATTCTAAGTTTTTCAGTGCAACTCACTCATATACTATGTCCTACACTGTGCGTTTCTTATATTCTAAGTTTTTCAGTGCAACTCACTCATATACTATGTACTACACTGTGCGTTTCTTATATTCTAAGTTTTTCAGTGCAACTCACTCATATACTATGTACTACACTGTGCGTTTCTTATATTCTAAGTTTTTCAGTGCAACTCACTCATATACTATGTACTACACTGTGCGTTTCTTATATTCTAAATTTTTCAGTGCAACTCACTCATATTCATATACTATGTACTACACTTTGCGTTTCTTATATTCTAAGTTTTTCAGTGCAACTCACTCATATACTATGTACTACACTGTGCATTTCGTGTAATGCGGGTTTTTCAGTAAATTCTAAGTTTTTCAGTGCAACTCACTCATATACTATGTACTACACTGTGCGTTTCTTATATTCTAAGTTTTTCAGTGCAACTCACTCATATACTATGTACTACACTGTGCGTTTCTTATATTCTAAGTTTTTCAGTGCAACTCACTCATATACTATGTACTACACTGTGCGTTTCTTATATTCTAAGTTTTTCAGTGCAACTCACTCATATACTATGTACTACACTGTGCGTTTCTTATATTCTAAGTTTTTCAGTGCAACTCACTCATATACTATGTACTACACTGTGCGTTTCTTATATTCTAAGTTTTTCAGTGCAACTCACTCATATACTATGTACTACACTGTGCGTTTCTTATATTCTAAGTTTTTCAGTGCAACTCACTCATATACTATGTACTACACTGTGCGTTTCTTATATTCTAAGTTTTTCAGTGCAACTCACTCATATACTATGTCCTATACTGTGCGTTTCTTATATTCTAAGTTTTTCAGTGCAACTCACTCATATACTATGTACTACACTGTGCATTTCGTGTAATGCGGGTTTTTCAGTAAATTCTAAGTTTTTCAGTGCAACTCACTCATATACTATGTACTACACTGTGCGTTTCTTATATTCTAAGTTTTTCAGTGCAACTCACTCATATACTATGTCCTATACTGTGCGTTTCTTATATTCTAAGTTTTTCAGTGCAACTCACTCATATACTATGTACTACACTGTGCATTTCGTGTAATGCGGGTTTTTCAGTAAATTCTAAGTTTTTCAGTGCAACTCACTCATATACTATGTACTACACTGTGCGTTTCTTATATTCTAAGTTTTTCAGTGCAACTCACTCATATACTATGTACTACACTGTGCGTTTCTTATATTCTAAGTTTTTCAGTGCAACTCACTCATATACTTAATACTACACTGTGCGTTTGTTATATTCTAAGTTTTTCAGTGCAACTCACTCATATACTATGTACTACACTGTGCGTTTCTTATATTCTAAGTTTTTCAGTGCAACTCACTCATATACTATGTACTACACTGTGCGTTTCTTATATTCTAAGTTTTTCAGTGCAACTCACTCATATACTATGTACTACACTGTGCGTTTCTTATATTCTAAGTTTTTCAGTGCAACTCACTCATATACTATGTACTACACTGTGCGTTTCTTATATTCTAAGTTTTTCAGTGCAACTCACTCATATACTATGTACTACACTGTGCGTTTCTTATATTCTAAGTTTTTCAGTGCAACTCACTCATATTCATATACTATGTACTACACTTTGCGTTTCTTATATTCTAAGTTTTTCAGTGCAACTCACTCATATACTATGTACTACACTGTGCATTTCGTGTAATGCGGGTTTTTTCAGTAAATTCTAAGTTTTTCAGTGCAACTCACTCATATACTATGTACTACACTGTGCGTTTCTTATATTCTAAGTTTTTCAGTGCATCTCACTCATATACTATGTACTACACTGTGCGTTTCTTATATTCTAAGTTTTTCAGTGCAACTCACTCATATACTTTGTACTACACTGTGCGTTTCTTATATTCTAAGTTTTTCAGTGCAACTCACTCATATACTATATACTACACTGTGCGTTTCTTAAATTCTAAGTTTTTCAGTGCAACTCACTCATATACTATGTACTACACTGTGCGTTTCTTATATTCTAAGTTTTTCAGTGCAACTCACTCATATACTATGTACTACACTGTGCGTTTCTTATATTCTAAGTTTTTCAGTGCAACTCACTCATATACTATGTACTACACTGTGCGTTTATTATATTCTAAGTTTTTCAGTGCAACTCACTCATATACTATGTACTACACTGTGCGTTTCTTATATTCTAAGTTTTTCAGTGCAACTCACTCATATACTATGTACTACACTGTGCGTTTCTTATATTCTAAGTTTTTCAGTGCAACTCACTCATATAGTATGTACTACACTGTGCGTTTCTTAGATTCTAAGTTTTTCAGTGCAACTCACTCATATACTATATACTACACTGTGCGTTTCTTAAATTCTAGGTTTTTCCGTGCAACTCACTCATATACTATGTACTACAATGTGCGTTTCTTATATTCTAAGTTTTTCAGTGCAACTCACTCATATACTATGTACTACACTGTGCGTTTCTTATATTCTAAGTTTTTCAGTGCAACTCACTCATATACTATGTACTACACTGTGCGTTTCTTATATTCTAAGTTTTTCAGTGCAACTCACTCATATACTATGTACTACACTGTGCGTTTCTTATATTCTAAGTTTTTCAGTGCAACTCACTCATATACTATGTACTACACTGTGCGTTTCTTATATTCTAAGTTTTTCAGTGCAACTCACTCATATACTATGTACTACACTGTGCGTTTCTTATATTCTAAGTTTTTCAGTGCAACTCACTCATATACTATGTACTACACTGTGCGTTTCTTATATTCTAAGTTTTTCAGTGCAACTCACTCATATACTATGTACTACACTGTGCGTTTCTTATATTCTAAGTTTTTCAGTGCAACTCACTCATATACTATGTCCTACACTGTGCGTTTCTTATATTCTAAGTTTTTCAGTGCAACTCACTCATATACTATGTACTACACTGTGCGTTTCTTATATTATAAGTTTTTCAGTGCAACTCACTCATATACTTAATACTACACTGTGCGTTTGTTATATTCTAAGTTTTTCAGTGCAACTCACTCATATACTATGTACTACACTGTGCGTTTCTTAAATTCTAAGTTTTTCAGTGCAACTCACTCATATACTATGTACTACACTGTGCGTTCCTTATATTCTAAGTTTTTCAGTGCAACTCACTCATATACTATGTACTACACTGTGCGTTTCTTATATTCTAAGTTTTTCAGTGCAACTCACTCATATACTATGTACTACACTGTGCGTTTCTTATATTCTAAGTTTTTGAGTGCAACTCACTCATATACTATGTACTACACTGTGCGTTTCTTATATTCTAAGTTTTTGAGTGCAACTCACTCATATACTATGTACTACACTGTGCGTTTCTTATATTCTAAGTTTTTCAGTGCAACTCACTCATATACTATGTACTACACTGTGCGTTTCTTATATTCTAAGTTTTTCAGTGCAACTCACTCATATACTATGTACTACACTGTGCGTTTCTTATATTCTAAGTTTTTCAGTGCAACTCACTCATATACTATGTACTACACTGTGCGTTTCTTATATTCTAAATTTTTCAGTGCAACTCACTCATATTCATATACTATGTACTACACTTTGCGTTTCTTATATTCTAAGTTTTTCAGTGCAACTCACTCATATACTATGTACTACACTGTGCATTTCGTGTAATGCGGGTTTTTCAGTAAATTCTAAGTTTTTCAGTGCAACTCACTCATATACTATGTACTACACTGTGCGTTTCTTATATTCTAAGTTTTTCAGTGCAACTCACTCATATACTATGTACTACACTGTGCGTTTCTTATATTCTAAGTTTTTCAGTGCAACTCACTCATATACTATGTACTACACTGTGCGTTTCTTATATTCTAAGTTTTTCAGTGCAACTCACTCATATACTATGTACTACACTGTGCGTTTCTTATATTCTAAGTTTTTCAGTGCAACTCACTCATATACTATGTACTACACTGTGCGTTTCTTATATTCTAAGTTTTTCAGTGCAACTCACTCATATACTATGTACTACACTGTGCGTTTCTTATATTCTAAGTTTTTCAGTGCAACTCACTCATATACTATGTACTACACTGTGCGTTTCTTATATTCTAAGTTTTTCAGTGCAACTCACTCATATACTATGTCCTATACTGTGCGTTTCTTATATTCTAAGTTTTTCAGTGCAACTCACTCATATACTATGTACTACACTGTGCATTTCGTGTAATGCGGGTTTTTCTCTAAATTCTAAGTTTTTCAGTGCAACTCACTCATATACTATGTACTACACTGTGCGTTTCTTATATTCTAAGTTTTTCAGTGCAACTCACTCATATACTATGTACTACACTGTGCGTTTCTTATATTCTAAGTTTTTCAGTGCAACTCACTCATATAGTATGTACTACACTGTGCGTTTCTTAGATTCTAAGTTTTTCAGTGCAACTCACTCATATACTATATACTACACTGTGCGTTTCTTAAATTCTAGGTTTTTCCGTGCAACTCACTCATATACTATGTACTACACTGTGCGTTTCTTATATTCTAAGTTTTTCAGTGCAACTCACTCATATACTATGTACTACACTGTGCGTTTCTTATATTCTAAGTTTTTCAGTGCAACTCACTCATATACTATGTACTACACTGTGCGTTTCTTATATTCTAAGTTTTTCAGTGCAACTCACTCATATACTATGTACTACACTGTGCGTTTCTTAAATTCTAAGTTTTTCAGTGCAACTCACTCATATACTATGTACTACACTGTGCGTTCCTTATATTCTAAGTTTTTCAGTGCAACTCACTCATATACTATGTACTACACTGTGCGTTTCTTATATTCTAAGTTTTTCAGTGCAACTCACTCATATACTATGTACTACACTGTGCGTTTCTTATATTCTAAGTTTTTGAGTGCAACTCACTCATATACTATGTACTACACTGTGTGTTTCTTATATTCTAAGTTTTTGAGTGCAACTCACTCATATACTATGTACTACACTGTGCGTTTCTTATATTCTAAGTTTTTCAGTGCAACTCACTCATATACTATGTACTACACTGTGCGTTTCTTATATTCTAAGTTTTTCAGTGCAACTCACTCATATACTATGTACTACACTGTGCGTTTCTTATATTCTAAGTTTTTCAGTGCAACTCACTCATATACTATGTACTACACTGTGCGTTTCTTATATTCTAAATTTTTCAGTGCAACTCACTCATATTCATATACTATGTACTACACTTTGCGTTTCTTATATTCTAAGTTTTTCAGTGCAACTCACTCATATACTATGTACTACACTGTGCATTTCGTGTAATGCGGGTTTTTCAGTAAATTCTAAGTTTTTCAGTGCAACTCACTCATATACTATGTACTACACTGTGCGTTTCTTATATTCTAAGTTTTTCAGTGCAACTCACTCATATACTATGTACTACACTGTGCGTTTCTTATATTCTAAGTTTTTCAGTGCAACTCACTCATATACTATGTACTACACTGTGCGTTTCTTATATTCTAAGTTTTTCAGTGCAACTCACTCATATACTATGTCCTACACTGTGCGTTTCTTATATTCTAAGTTTTTCAGTGCAACTCACTCATATACTATGTACTACACTGTGCGTTTCTTATATTCTAAGTTTTTCAGTGCAACTCACTCATATACTATGTACTACACTGTGCGTTTCTTATATTCTAAGTTTTTCAGTGCAACTCACTCATATACTATGTACTACACTGTGCGTTTCTTATATTCTAAGTTTTTCAGTGCAACTCACTCATATACTATGTCCTATACTGTGCGTTTCTTATATTCTAAGTTTTTCAGTGCAACTCACTCATATACTATGTACTACACTGTGCATTTCGTGTAATGCGGGTTTTTCAGTAAATTCTAAGTTTTTCAGTGCAACTCACTCATATACTATGTACTACACTGTGCGTTTCTTATATTCTAAGTTTTTCAGTGCAACTCACTCATATACTATGTACTACACTGTGCGTTTCTTATATTCTAAGTTTTTCAGTGCAACTCACTCATATACTTAATACTACACTGTGCGTTTGTTATATTCTAAGTTTTTCAGTGCAACTCACTCATATACTATGTACTACACTGTGCGTTTCTTATATTCTAAATTTTTCAGTGCAACTCACTCATATACTATGTACTACACTGTGCGTTTCTTATATTCTAAGTTTTTCAGTGCAACTCACTCATATACTATGTACTACACTGTGCGTTTCTTATATTCTAAGTTTTTCAGTGCAACTCACTCATATACTATGTACTACACTGTGCGTTTCTTATATTCTAAGTTTTTCAGTGCAACTCACTCATATACTATGTACTACACTGTGCGTTTCTTATATTCTAAGTTTTTCAGTGCAACTCACTCATATACTATGTCCTATACTGTGCGTTTCTTATATTCTAAGTTTTTCAGTGCAACTCACTCATATACTATGTACTACACTGTGCATTTCGTGTAATGCGGGTTTTTCAGTAAATTCTAAGTTTTTCAGTGCAACTCACTCATATACTATGTACTACACTGTGCGTTTCTTATATTCTAAGTTTTTCAGTGCAACTCACTCATATACTATGTACTACACTGTGCGTTTCTTATATTCTAAGTTTTTCAGTGCAACTCACTCATATACTTAATACTACACTGTGCGTTTGTTATATTCTAAGTTTTTCAGTGCAACTCACTCATATACTATGTACTACACTGTGCGTTTCTTATATTCTAAATTTTTCAGTGCAACTCACTCATATACTATGTACTACACTGTGCGTTTCTTATATTCTAAGTTTTTCAGTGCAACTCACTCATATACTATGTACTACACTGTGCGTTTCTTATATTCTAAGTTTTTCAGTGCAACTCACTCATATACTATGTACTACACTGTGCGTTTCTTATATTCTAAGTTTTTGAGTGCAACTCACTCATATACTATGTACTACACTGTGCGTTTCTTATATTCTAAGTTTTTCAGTGCAACTCACTCATATACTATGTACTACACTGTGCGTTTCTTATATTCTAAGTTTTTCAGTGCAACTCACTCATATACTATGTACTACACTGTGCGTTTCTTATATTCTAAGTTTTTCAGTGCAACTCACTCATATACTATGTACTACACTGTGCGTTTCTTATATTCTAAGTTTTTCAGTGCAACTCACTCATATACTATGTACTACACTGTGCGTTTCTTATATTCTAAATTTTTCAGTGCAACTCACTCATATTCATATACTATGTACTACACTTTGCGTTTCTTATATTCTAAGTTTTTCAGTGCAACTCACTCATATACTATGTACTACACTGTGCATTTCGTGTAATGCGGGTTTTTCAGTAAATTCTAAGTTTTTCAGTGCAACTCACTCATATACTATGTACTACACTGTGCGTTTCTTATATTCTAAGTTTTTCAGTGCAACTCACTCATATACTATGTACTACACTGTGCGTTTCTTATATTCTAAGTTTTTCAGTGCAACTCACTCATATACTATGTACTACACTGTGCGTTTCTTATATTCTAAGTTTTTCAGTGCAACTCACTCATATACTATGTACTACACTGTGCGTTTCTTATATTCTAAGTTTTTCAGTGCAACTCACTCATATACTATGTACTACACTGTGCGTTTCTTATATTCTAAGTTTTTCAGTGCAACTCACTCATATACTATGTACTACACTGTGCGTTTCTTATATTCTAAGTTTTTCAGTGCAACTCACTCATATACTATGTACTACACTGTGCGTTTCTTATATTCTAAGTTTTTCAGTGCAACTCACTCATATACTATGTCCTATACTGTGCGTTTCTTATATTCTAAGTTTTTCAGTGCAACTCACTCATATACTATGTACTACACTGTGCATTTCGTGTAATGCGGGTTTTTCAGTAAATTCTAAGTTTTTCAGTGCAACTCACTCATATACTATGTACTACACTGTGCGTTTCTTATATTCTAAGTTTTTCAGTGCAACTCACTCATATACTATGTACTACACTGTGCGTTTCTTATATTCTAAGTTTTTCAGTGCAACTCACTCATATACTTAATACTACACTGTGCGTTTGTTATATTCTAAGTTTTTCAGTGCAACTCACTCATATACTATGTACTACACTGTGCGTTTCTTATATTCTAAATTTTTCAGTGCAACTCACTCATATACTATGTACTACACTGTGCGTTTCTTATATTCTAAGTTTTTCAGTGCAACTCACTCATATACTATGTACTACACTGTGCGTTTCTTATATTCTAAGTTTTTCAGTGCAACTCACTCATATACTATGTACTACACTGTGCGTTTCTTATATTCTAAGTTTTTCAGTGCAACTCACTCATATACTATGTACTACACTGTGCGTTTCTTATATTCTAAGTTTTTCAGTGCAACTCACTCATATTCATATACTATGTACTACACTTTGCGTTTCTTATATTCTAAGTTTTTCAGTGCAACTCACTCATATACTATGTACTACACTGTGCATTTCGTGTAATGCGGGTTTTTCAGTAAATTCTAAGTTTTTCAGTGCAACTCACTCATATACTATGTACTACACTGTGCGTTTCTTATATTCTAAGTTTTTCAGTGCAACTCACTCATATACTATGTACTACACTGTGCGTTTCTTATATTCTAAGTTTTTCAGTGCAACTCACTCATATACTTTGTACTACACTGTGCGTTTCTTATATTCTAAGTTTTTCAGTGCAACTCACTCATATACTATATACTACACTGTGCGTTTCTTAAATTCTAAGTTTTTCAGTGCAACTCACTCATATACTATGTACTACACTGTGCGTTTCTTATATTCTAAGTTTTTCAGTGCAACTCACTCATATACTATGTACTACACTGTGCGTTTCTTATATTCTAAGTTTTTCAGTGCAACTCACTCATATACTATGTACTACACTGTGCGTTTATTATATTCTAAGTTTTTCAGTGCAACTCACTCATATACTATGTACTACACTGTGCGTTTCTTATATTCTAAGTTTTTCAGTGCAACTCACTCATATACTATGTACTACACTGTGCGTTTCTTATATTCTAAGTTTTTCAGTGCAACTCACTCATATACTATGTACTACACTGTGCGTTTCTTAGATTCTAAGTTTTTCAGTGCAACTCACTCATATACTATATACTACACTGTGCGTTTCTTAAATTCTAGGTTTTTCCGTGCAACTCACTCATATACTATGTACTACAATGTGCGTTTCTTATATTCTAAGTTTTTCAGTGCAACTCACTCATATACTATGTACTACACTGTGCGTTTCTTATATTCTAAGTTTTTCAGTGCAACTCACTCATATACTATGTACTACACTGTGCGTTTCTTATATTCTAAGTTTTTCAGTGCAACTCACTCATATACTATGTACTAAACTGTGCGTTTCTTATATTCTAAGTTTTTCAGTGCAACTCACTCATATACTATGTACTACACTGTGCGTTTCTTATATTCTAAGTTTTTCAGTGCAACTCACTCATATACTATGTACTACACTGTGCGTTTCTTATATTCTAAGTTTTTCAGTGCAACTCACTCATATACTATGTACTACACTGTGCGTTTCTTATATTCTAAGTTTTTCAGTGCAACTCACTCATATACTATGTACTACACTGTGCGTTTCTTATATTCTAAGTTTTTCAGTGCAACTCACTCATATACTATGTCCTACACTGTGCGTTTCTTATATTCTAAGTTTTTCAGTGCAACTCACTCATATACTATGTACTACACTGTGCGTTTCTTATATTATAAGTTTTTCAGTGCAACTCACTCATATACTTAATACTACACTGTGCGTTTGTTATATTCTAAGTTTTTCAGTGCAACTCACTCATATACTATGTACTACACTGTGCGTTTCTTATATTCTAAGTTTTTCAGTGCAACTCACTCATATACTATGTACTACACTGTGCATTTCGTGTAATGCGGGTTTTTCAGTAAATTCTAAGTTTTTCAGTGCAACTCACTCATATACTATGTACTACACTGTGCGTTTCTTATATTCTAAGTTTTTCAGTGCAACTCACTCATATACTATGTACTACACTGTGCGTTTCTTATATTCTAAGTTTTTCAGTGCAACTCACTCATATACTTTGTACTACACTGTGCGTTTCTTATATTCTAAGTTTTTCAGTGCAACTCACTCATATACTATATACTACACTGTGCGTTTCTTAAATTCTAAGTTTTTCAGTGCAACTCACTCATATACTATGTACTACACTGTGCGTTTCTTATATTCTAAGTTTTTCAGTGCAACTCACTCATATACTATGTACTACACTGTGCGTTTCTTATATTCTAAGTTTTTCAGTGCAACTCACTCATATACTATGTACTACACTGTGCGATTCTTATATTCTAAGTTTTTCAGTGCAACCCACTCATATACTATGTACTACACTGTGCGTTTCTTATATTCTAAGTTTTTCAGTGCAACTCACTCATATACTATGTACTACACTGTGCGTTTCTTATATTCTAAGTTTTTCAGTGCAACTCACTCATATACTATGTACTACACTGTGCGTTTCTTATATTCTAAGTTTTTCAGTGCAACTCACTCATATACTATGTACTACACTGTGCATTTCGTGTAATGCGGGTTTTTCAGTAAATTCTAAGTTTTTCAGTGCAACTCACTCATATACTATGTACTACACTGTGCGTTTCTTATATTCTAAGTTTTTCAGTGCAACTCACTCATATACTATGTACTACACTGTGCGTTTCTTATATTCTAAGTTTTTCAGTGCAACTCACTCATATACTTAATACTACACTGTGCGTTTGTTATATTCTAAGTTTTTCAGTGCAACTCACTCATATACTATGTACTACACTGTGCGTTTCTTAAATTCTAAGTTTTTCAGTGCAACTCACTCATATACTATGTACTACACTGTACGTTCCTTATATTCTAAGTTTTTCAGTGCAACTCACTCATATACTATGTACTACACTGTGCGTTTCTTATATTCTAAGTTTTTCAGTGCAACTCACTCATATACTATGTACTACACTGTGCGTTTCTTATATTCTAAGTTTTTGAGTGCAACTCACTCATATACTATGTACTACACTGTGCGTTTCTTATATTCTAAGTTTTTGAGTGCAACTCACTCATATACTATGTACTACACTGTGCGTTTCTTATATTCTAAGTTTTTCAGTGCAACTCACTCATATACTATGTACTACACTGTGCGTTTCTTATATTCTAAGTTTTTCAGTGCAACTCACTCATATACTATGTACTACACTGTGCGTTTCTTATATTCTAAGTTTTTCAGTGCAACTCACTCATATACTATGTACTACACTGTGCGTTTCTTATATTCTAAGTTTTTCAGTGCAACTCACTCATATACTATGTACTACACTGTGCGTTTCTTATATTCTAAATTTTTCAGTGCAACTCACTCATATTCATATACTATGTACTACACTTTGCGTTTCTTATATTCTAAGTTTTTCAGTGCAACTCACTCATATACTATGTACTACACTGTGCATTTCGTGTAATGCGGGTTTTTCAGTAAATTCTAAGTTTTTCAGTGCAACTCACTCATATACTATGTACTACACTGTGCGTTTCTTATATTCTAAGTTTTTCAGTGCAACTCACTCATATACTATGTACTACACTGTGCGTTTCTTATATTCTAAGTTTTTCAGTGCAACTCACTCATATACTATGTACTACACTGTGCGTTTCTTATATTCTAAGTTTTTCAGTGCAACTCACTCATATACTATGTACTACACTGTGCGTTTCTTATATTCTAAGTTTTTCAGTGCAACTCACTCATATACTATGTACTACACTGTGCGTTTCTTAAATTCTAAGTTTTTCAGTGCAACTCACTCATATACTATGTACTACACTGTGCGTTTCTTATATTCTAAGTTTTTCAGTGCAACTCACTCATATACTATGTACTACACTGTGCGTTTCTTATATTCTAAGTTTTTCAGTGCAACTCACTCATATACTATGTACTACACTGTGCGTTTCTTATATTCTAAGTTTTTCAGTGCAACTCACTCATATACTATGTACTACACTGTGCGTTACTTATATTCTAAGTTTTTCAGTGCAACTCACTCATATACTATGTACTACACTGTGCGTTTCTTATATTCTAAGTTTTTCAGTGCAACTCACTCATATACTATGTACTACACTGTGCGTTTCTTATATTCTAAGTTTTTCAGTGCAACTCACTCATATACTATGTACTACACTGTGCGTTTCTTATATTCTAAGTTTTTCAGTGCAACTCACTCATATACTATGTACTACACTGTGCGTTTCTTATATTCTAAGTTTTTCAGTGCAACTCACTCATATACTATGTACTACACTGTGCGTTTCTTATATTCTAAGTTTTTCAGTGCAACTCACTCATATACTATGTACTACACTGTGCGTTTCTTATATTCTAAGTTTTTCAGTGCAACTCACTCATATACTATGTACTACACTGTGCGTTTCTTATATTCTAAGTTTTTCAGTGCAACTCACTCATATACTATGTACTACACTGTGCGTTTCTTATATTCTAAGTTTTTGAGTGCAACTCACTCATATACTATGTACTACACTGTGCGTTTCTTATATTCTAGAGTTTTTCAGTGCAACTCACTCATATATTATGTACTACACTGTGCATTTCGTGTAATGCGGGTTTTTCAGTAAATTCTAAGTTTTTCAGTGCAACTCACTCATATACTATGTACTACACTGTGCGTTTCTTATATTCTAAGTTTTTCAGTGCAACTCACTCATATACTATGTATTACACTGTGCGTTTCTTATATTCTAAGTTTTTCAGTGCAACTCACTCATATACTATGTACTACACTGTGCGTTTCTTATATTCTAAGTTTTTCAGTGCAACTCACTCATATACTATGTACTACACTGTGCGTTTCTTATATTCTAAGTTTTTCAGTGCAACTCACTCATATACTATGTACTACACTGTGCGTTTCTTATATTTTAAGTTTTTCAGTGCAACTCACTCATATACTATGTACAACACTGTGCGTTTCTTATATTTTAAGTTTTTCAGTGCAACTCACTCATATACTATGTACTACACTGTGCGTTTCTTATATTCTAAGTTTTTCAGTGCAACTCACTCATATACTATGTACTACACTGTGCGTTTCTTATATTCTAAGTTTTTCAGTGCAACTCACTCATATACTATGTACTAACTGTGCGTTTCTTATATTCCAAGTTTTTCAGTGCAACTCACTCATATACTATGTACTACACTGTGCGTTTCTTAAATTCTAAGTTTTTCAGTGCAACTCACTCATATACTATGTACTACACTGTGCGTTTCTTATATTCTAAGTTTTTCAGTGCAACTCACTCATATACTATGTACTACACTGTGCGTTTCTTATATTCTAAGTTTTTCAGTGCAACTCACTCATATACTATGTACTACACTGTGCGTTTCTTATATTCTAAGTTTTTCAGTGCAACTCACTCATATACTATGTACTACACTGTGCGTTTCTTATATTCTAAGTTTTTGAGTGCAACTCACTCATATACTATGTACTACACTGTGCGTTTCTTATATTCTAAGTTTTTGAGTGCAACTCACTCATATACTATGTACTACACTGTGCGTTTCTTATATTCTAAGTTTTTGAGTGCAACTCACTCATATACTATGTACTACACTGTGCATTTCTTATATTCTAAGTTTTTCAGTGCAACTCACTCATATACTATGTACTACACTGTGCGTTTCTTATATTCTAAGTTTTTCAGTGCAACTCACTCATATACTATGTACTACACTGTGCGTTTCTTATATTCTAAGTTTTTCAGTGCAACTCACTCATATACTATGTACTACACTGTGCATTTCTTATATTCTAAGTTTTTCAGTGCAACTCACTCATATACTATGTACTACACTGTGCGTTTCTTATATTCTAAGTTTTTCAGTGCAACTCACTCATATACTATGTACTACACTCTGCGTTTCTTATATTCTAAGTTTTTCAGTGCAACTCACTCATATACTATGTCCTACACTGTGCGTTTCTTATATTCTAAGTTTTTCAGTGCAACTCACTCATATACTATGTCCTACACTGTGCGTTTCTTATATTCTAAGTTTTTCAGTGCAACTCACTCATATACTATGTACTACACTGTGCGTTTCTTATATTCTAAGTTTTTCAGTGCAACTCACTCATATACTATGTACTACACTGTGCGTTTCTTATATTCTAAGTTTTTCAGTGCAACTCACTCATATACTATGTACTACACTGTGCGTTTCTTATATTCTAAGTTTTTCAGTGCAACTCACTCATATACTATGTACTACACTGTGCGTTTCTTATATTCTAAGTTTTTCAGTGCAACTCACTCATATACTATGTACTACACTGTGCGTTTCTTATATTCTAAGTTTTTCAGTGCAACTCACTCATATACTATGTACTACACTGTGCGTTTCTTATATTCTAAGTTTTTCAGTGCAACTCACTCATATACTATGTACTACACTGTGCGTTTCTTATATTCTAAGTTTTTCAGTGCAACTCACTCATATACTATGTACTACACTGTGCGTTTCTTATATTCTAAGTTTTTCAGTGCAACTCACTCATATACTATGTACTACACTGTGCGTTTCTTATATTCTAAGTTTTTCAGTGCAACTCACTCATATACTATGTACTACACTGTGCGTTTCTTATATTCTAAGTTTTTCAGTGCAACTCACTCATATACTATGTACTACACTGTGCGTTTCTTATATTCTAAGTTTTTCAGTGCAACTCACTCATATACTATGTACTACACTGTGCGTTTCTTATATTCTAAGTTTTTCAGTGCAACTCACTCATATACTATGTACTACACTGTGCGTTTCTTATATTCTAAGTTTTTCAGTGCAACTCACTCATATACTATGTCCTACACTGTGCGTTTCTTATATTCTAAGTTTTTCAGTGCAACTCACTCATATACTATGTACTACACTGTGCGTTTCTTATATTCTAGAGTTTTTCAGTGCAACTCACTCATATACTATGTACTACACTGTGCATTTCGTGTAATGCGGGTTTTTCAGTAAATTCTAAGTTTTTCAGTGCAACTCACTCATATACTATGTACTACACTGTGCGTTTCTTATATTCTAAGTTTTTCAGTGCAACTCACTCATATACTATGTACTACACTGTGCGTTTCTTATATTCTAAGTTTTTCAGTGCAACTCACTCATATACTATGTACTACACTGTGCGTTTCTTATATTCTAAGTTTTTCAGTGCAACTCACTCATATACTATGTACTACACTGTGCGTTTCTTATATTCTAAGTTTTTCAGTGCAACTCACTCATATACTATGTACTACACTGTGCGTTTCTTATATTCTAAGTTTTTCAGTGCAACTCACTCATATACTATGTACTACACTGTGCGTTTCTTATATTCTAAGTTTTTCAGTGCAACTCACTCATATACTATATACTACACTGTGCGTTTCTTATATTCTAAGTTTTTCAGTGCAACTCACTCATATACTATGTACTACACTGTGCGTTTCTTATATTCTAAGTTTTTCAGTGCAACTCACTCATATACTATGTACTACACTGTGCGTTTCTTATATTCTAAGTTTTTCAGTGCAACTCACTCATATATTATGTACTACACTGTGCGTTTCTTATATTCTAAGTTTTTCAGTGCAACTCACTCATATACTATGTACTACACTGTGCGTTTCTTATATTCTAAGTTTTTCAGTGCAACTCACTCATATACTATGTACTACACTGTGCGTTTCTTATATTCTAAGTTTTTCAGTGCAACTCACTCATATACTATGTACTACACTGTGCGTTTCTTATATTCTAAGTTTTTCAGTGCAACTCACTCATATACTATGTCCTACACTGTGCGTTTCTTATATTCTAAGTTTTTCAGTGCAACTCACTCATATACTATGTACTACACTGTGCGTTTCTTATATTCTAGAGTTTTTCAGTGCAACTCACTCATATACTATGTACTACACTGTGCATTTCGTGTAATGCGGGTTTTTCAGTAAATTCTAAGTTTTTCAGTGCAACTCACTCATATACTATGTACTACACTGTGCGTTTCTTATATTCTAAGTTTTTCAGTGCAACTCACTCATATACTATGTACTACACTGTGCGTTTCTTATATTCTAAGTTTTTCAGTGCAACTCACTCATATACTATGTACTACACTGTGCGTTTCTTATATTCTAAGTTTTTCAGTGCAACTCACTCATATACTATGTCCTACACTGTGCGTTTCTTATATTCTAAGTTTTTCATTGCAACTCACTCATATACTATGTACTACACTGTGCGTTTCTTATATTCTAAGTTTTTCAGTGCAACTCACTCTTATACTATGTACTACACTGTGCGTTTCTTATATTCTAAGTTTTTCAGTGCAACTCACTCATATACTATGTACTACACTGTGCGTTTCTTATATTCTAAGTTTTTCAGTGCAACTCACTCATATACTATGTACTACACTGTGCGTTTCTTATATTCTAAGTTTTTCAGTGCAACTCACTCATATACTATGTACTACACTGTGCGTTTCTTATATTCTAAGTTTTTCAGTGCAACTCACTCATATACTATGTACTACACTGTGCGTTTCTTATATTCTAAGTTTTTCAGTGCAACTCACTCATATACTATGTACTACACTGTGCGTTTCTTAAATTCTAAGTTATTCAGTGCAACTCACTCATATACTATGTACTACACTGTGCGTTTCTTATATTCTAAGTTTTTCAGTGCAACTCACTCATATACTATGTACTACACTGTGCGTTTCTTATATTCTAAGTTTTTCAGTGCAACTCACTCATATACTATGTACTACACTTTGCGTTTCTTATATTCTAAGTTTTTCAGTGCAACTCACTCATATACTATGTACTACACTGTGCGTTTCTTATATTCTAAGTTTTTCAGTGCAACTCACTCATATACTATGTACTACACTGTGCGTTTCTTATATTCTAAGTTTTTCAGTGCAACTCACTCATATACTATGTACTACACTGTGCGTTTCTTATATTCTAAGTTTTTCAGTGCAACTCACTCATATACTATGTACTACACTGTGCGTTTCTTATATTCTAAGTTTTTCAGTGCAACTCACTCATATACTATGTACTACACTGTGCGTTTTTTATATTCTAAGTTTTTCAGTGCAACTCACTCATATACTATGTACTACACTGTGCGTTTCTTATATTCTATGTTTTTCAGTGCAACTCACTCATATACTATGTACTACACTGTGCGTTTCTTATATTCTAAGTTTTTCAGTGCAACTCACTCATATACTATGTACTACACTGTGCGTTTCTTATATTCTAAGTTTTTCAGTGCAACTCACTCATATACTATGTACTACACTGTGCGTTTCTTATATTCTAAGTTTTTCAGTGCAACTCACTCATATACTATGTACTACACTGTGCGTTTCTTATATTCTAAGTTTTTCAGTGCAACTCACTCATATACTATGTACTACACTGTGCGTTTCTTATATTCTAAGTTTTTCAGTGCAACTCACTCATATACTATGTACTACACTGTGCGTTTCTTATATTCTAAGTTTTTCAGTGCAACTCACTCATATACTATGTACTACACTGTGCGTTTCTTATATTCTAAGTTTTTCAGTGCAACTCACTCATATACTATGTACTACACTGTGCGTTTCTTATATTCTAAGTTTTTCAGTGCAACTCACTCATATACTATGTCCTACACTGTGCGTTTCTTATATTCTAAGTTTTTCAGTGCAACTCACTCATATACTATGTACTACACTGTGCGTTTCTTATATTCTAGAGTTTTTCAGTGCAACTCACTCATATACTATGTACTACACTGTGCATTTCGTGTAATGCGGGTTTTTCAGTAAATTCTAAGTTTTTCAGTGCAACTCACTCATATACTATGTACTACACTGTGCGTTTCTTATATTCTAAGTTTTTCAGTGCAACTCACTCATATACTATGTACTACACTGTGCGTTTCTTATATTCTAAGTTTTTCAGTGCAACTCACTCATATACTATGTACTACACTGTGCGTTTCTTATATTCTAAGTTTTTCAGTGCAACTCACTCATATACTATGTACTACACTTTGCGTTTCTTATATTCTAAGTTTTTCAGTGCAACTCACTCATATACTATGTACTACACTGTGCGTTTCTTATATTCTAAGTTTTTCAGTGCAACTCACTCATATACTATGTACTACACTGTGCCTTTCTTATATTCTAAGTTTTTCAGTGCAACTCACTCATATACTATGTACTACACTGTGCGTTTCTTATATTCTAAGTTTTTCAGTGCAACTCACTCATATACTATGTACTACACTGTGCGTTTCTTATATTCTAAGTTTTTCAGTGCAACTCACTCATATACTATGTACTACACTGTGCGTTTCTTATATTCTAAGTTTTTCAGTGCAACTCACTCATATACTATGTACTACACTGTGCGTTTCTTAAATTCTAAGTTTTTCAGTGCAACTCACTCATATACTATGTACTACACTGTGCGTTTCTTATATTCTAAGTTTTTCAGTGCAACTCACTCATATACTATGTACTACACTGTGCGTTTCTTATATTCTAAGTTTTTCAGTGCAACTCACTCATATACTATGTACTACACTGTGCGTTTCTTATATTCTAAGTTTTTCAGTGCAACTCACTCATATACTATGTACTACACTTTGCGTTTCTTATATTCTAAGTTTTTCAGTGCAACTCACTCATATACTATGTACTACACTGTGCGTTTCTTATATTCTAAGTTTTTCAGTGCAACTCACTCATATACTATGTACTACACTGTGCGTTTCTTATATTCTAAGTTTTTCTGTGCAACTCACTCATATACTATGTACTACACTGTGCGTTTCTTATATTCTAAGTTTTTCAGTGCAACTCACTCATATACTATGTACTACACTGTGCGTTTTTTATATTCTAAGTTTTTCAGTGCAACTCACTCATATACTATGTACTACACTGTGCGTTTCTTATATTCTATGTTTTTCAGTGCAACTCACTCATATACTATGTACTACACTGTGCGTTTCTTATATTCTAAGTTTTTCAGTGCAACTCACTCATATACTATGTACTACACTGTGCGTTTCTTATATTCTAAGTTTTTCAGTGCAACTCACTCATATACTATGTACTACACTGTGCGTTTCTTATATTCTAAGTTTTTCAGTGCAACTCACTCATATACTATGTACTACACTGTGCGTTTCTTATATTCTAAGTTTTTCAGTGCAACTCACTCATATACTATGTACTACACTGTGCGTTTCTTATATTCTAAGTTTTTCAGTGCAACTCACTCATATACTATGTACTACACTGTGCGTTTCTTATATTCTAAGTTTTTCAGTGCAACTCACTCATATACTATGTACTACACTGTGCGTTTCTTATATTCTAAGTTTTTCAGTGCAACTCACTCATATACTATGTACTACACTGTGCGTTTCTTATATTCTAAGTTTTTCAGTGCAACTCACTCATATACTATGTCCTACACTGTGCGTTTCTTATATTCTAAGTTTTTCAGTGCAACTCACTCATATACTATGTACTACACTGTGCGTTTCTTATATTCTAGAGTTTTTCAGTGCAACTCACTCATATACTATGTACTACACTGTGCATTTCGTGTAATGCGGGTTTTTCAGTAAATTCTAAGTTTTTCAGTGCAACTCACTCATATACTATGTACTACACTGTGCGTTTCTTATATTCTAAGTTTTTCAGTGCAACTCACTCATATACTATGTACTACACTGTGCGTTTCTTATATTCTAAGTTTTTCAGTGCAACTCACTCATATACTATGTACTACACTGTGCGTTTCTTATATTCTAAGTTTTTCAGTGCAACTCACTCATATACTATGTACTACACTTTGCGTTTCTTATATTCTAAGTTTTTCAGTGCAACTCACTCATATACTATGTACTACACTGTGCGTTTCTTATATTCTAAGTTTTTCAGTGCAACTCACTCATATACTATGTACTACACTGTGCGTTTCTTATATTCTAAGTTTTTCAGTGCAACTCACTCATATACTATGTACTACACTGTGCGTTTCTTATATTCTAAGTTTTTCAGTGCAACTCACTCATATACTATGTACTACACTGTGCGTTTCTTATATTCTAAGTTTTTCAGTGCAACTCACTCATATACTATGTACTACACTGTGCGTTTCTTATATTCTAAGTTTTTCAGTGCAACTCACTCATATACTATGTCCTACACTGTGCGTTTCTTATATTCTAAGTTTTTCATTGCAACTCACTCATATACTATGTACTACACTGTGCGTTTCTTATATTCTAAGTTTTTCAGTGCAACTCACTCTTATACTATGTACTACACTGTGCGTTTCTTATATTCTAAGTTTTTCAGTGCAACTCACTCATATACTATGTACTACACTGTGCGTTTCTTATATTCTAAGTTTTTCAGTGCAACTCACTCATATACTATGTACTACACTGTGCGTTTCTTATATTCTAAGTTTTTCAGTGCAACTCACTCATATACTATGTACTACACTGTGCGTTTCTTATATTCTAAGTTTTTCAGTGCAACTCACTCATATACTATGTACTACACTGTGCGTTTCTTATATTCTAAGTTTTTCAGTGCAACTCACTCATATACTATGTACTACACTGTGCGTTTCTTAAATTCTAAGTTATTCAGTGCAACTCACTCATATACTATGTACTACACTGTGCGTTTCTTATATTCTAAGTTTTTCAGTGCAACTCACTCATATACTATGTACTACACTGTGCGTTTCTTATATTCTAAGTTTTTCAGTGCAACTCACTCATATACTATGTACTACACTGTGCGTTTCTTATATTCTAAGTTTTTCAGTGCAACTCACTCATATACTATGTACTACACTGTGCGTTTCTTATATTCTAAGTTTTTCAGTGCAACTCACTCATATACTATGTACTACACTGTGCGTTTCTTATATTCTAAGTTTTTCAGTGCAACTCACTCATATACTATGTACTACACTGTGCGTTTCTTATATTCTAAGTTTTTCAGTGCAACTCACTCATATACTATGTACTACACTGTGCGTTTCTTATATTCTAAGTTTTTCAGTGCAACTCACTCATATACTATGTACTACACTGTGCGTTTCTTATATTCTAAGTTTTTCAGTGCAACTCACTCATATACTATGTACTACACTGTGCGTTTCTTATATTCTAAGTTTTTCAGTGCAACTCACTCATATACTATGTACTACACTGTGCGTTTCTTATATTCTAAGTTTTTCAGTGCAACTCACTCATATACTATGTACTACACTGTGCGTTTCTTATATTCTAAGTTTTTCAGTGCAACTCACTCATATACTATGTCCTACACTGTGCGTTTCTTATATTCTAAGTTTTTCAGTGCAACTCACTCATATACTATGTACTACACTGTGCGTTTCTTATATTCTAGAGTTTTTCAGTGCAACTCACTCATATACTATGTACTACACTGTGCATTTCGTGTAATGCGGGTTTTCAGTAAATTCTAAGTTTTTCAGTGCAACTCACTCATATACTATGTACTACACTGTGCGTTTCTTATATTCTAAGTTTTTCAGTGCAACTCACTCATATACTATGTACTACACTGTGCGTTTCTTATATTCTAAGTTTTTCAGTGCAACTCACTCATATACTATGTACTACACTGTGCGTTTCTTATATTCTAAGTTTTTCAGTGCAACTCACTCATATACTATGTACTACACTGTGCGTTTCTTATATTCTAAGTTTTTCAGTGCAACTCACTCATATACTATGTACTACACTGTGCGTTTCTTATATTCTAAGTTTTTCAGTGCAACTCACTCATATACTATGTACTACACTGTGCGTTTCTTATATTCTAAGTTTTTCAGTGCAACTCACTCATATACTATGTACTACACTGTGCGTTTCTTATATTCTAAGTTTTTCAGTGCAACTCACTCATATACTATGTACTACACTGTGCGTTTCTTATATTCTAAGTTTTTCAGTGCAACTCACTCATATACTATGTACTACACTGTGCGTTTCTTATATTCTAAGTTTTTCAGTGCAACTCACTCATATACTATGTACTACACTGTGCGTTTCTTAAATTCTAAGTTTTTCAGTGCAACTCACTCATATACTATGTACTACACTGTGCGTTTCTTATATTCTAAGTTTTTCAGTGCAACTCACTCATATACTATGTACTACACTGTGCGTTTCTTATATTCTAAGTTTTTCAGTGCAACTCACTCATATACTATGTACTACACTGTGCGTTTCTTATATTCTAAGTTTTTCAGTGCAACTCACTCATATACTATGTACTACACTTTGCGTTTCTTATATTCTAAGTTTTTCAGTGCAACTCACTCATATACTATGTACTACACTGTGCGTTTCTTATATTCTAAGTTTTTTCAGTGCAACTCACTCATATACTATGTACTACACTGTGCGTTTCTTATATTCTAAGTTTTTCAGTGCAACTCACTCATATACTATGTACTACACTGTGCGTTTCTTATATTCTAAGTTTTTCAGTGCAACTCACTCATATACTATGTACTACACTGTGCGTTTCTTATATTCTAAGTTTTTCAGTGCAACTCACTCATATACTATGTACTACACTGTGCGTTTTTATATTCTAAGTTTTTCAGTGCAACTCACTCATATACTATGTACTACACTGTGCGTTTCTTATATTCTAAGTTTTTCAGTGCAACTCACTCATATACTATGTACTACACTGTGCGTTTCTTATATTCTAAGTTTTTCAGTGCAACTCACTCATATACTATGTACTACACTGTGCGTTTCTTATATTCTAAGTTTTTCAGTGCAACTCACTCATATACTATGTACTACACTGTGGCGTTTCTTATATTCTAAGTTTTTCAGTGCAACTCACTCATATACTATGTACTACACTGTGCGTTTCTTATATTCTAAGTTTTTCAGTGCAACTCACTCATATACTATGTCCTACACTGTGCGTTTCTTATATTCTAAGTTTTTCAGTGCAACTCACTCATATACTATGTACTACACTGTGCGTTTCTTATATTCTAGAGTTTTTCAGTGCAACTCACTCATATACTATGTACTACACTGTGCATTTCGTGTAATGCGGGTTTTCAGTAAATTCTAAGGTTTTCAGTGCAACTCACTCATATACTATGTACTACACTGTGCGTTTCTTATATTCTAAGTTTTTCAGTGCAACTCACTCATATACTATGTACTACACTGTGCGTTTCTTATATTCTAAGTTTTTCAGTGCAACTCACTCATATACTATGTACTACACTGTGCGTTTCTTATATTCTAAGTTTTTCAGTGCAACTCACTCATATACTATGTACTACACTTTGCGTTTCTTATATTCTAAGTTTTTCAGTGCAACTCACTCATATACTATGTACTACACTGTGCGTTTCTTATATTCTAAGTTTTTCAGTGCAACTCACTCATATACTATGTACTACACTGTGCGTTTCTTATATTCTAAGTTTTTCAGTGCAACTCACTCATATACTATGTACTACACTGTGCGTTTCTTATATTCTAAGTTTTCAGTGCAACTCACTCATATACTATGTACTACACTGTGCGTTTCTTATATTCTAAGTTTTTCAGTGCAACTCACTCATATACTATGTACTACACTGTGCGTTTCTCTTATATTCTAAGTTTTTCAGTGCAACTCACTCATATACTATGTACTACACTGTGCGTTTCTTAAATTCTAAGTTTTTCAGTGCAACTCACTCATATACTATGTACTACACTGTGCGTTTCTTATATTCTAAGTTTTTCAGTGCAACTCACTCATATACTATGTACTACACTGTGCGTTTCTTATATTCTAAGTTTTTCAGTGCAACTCACTCATATACTATGTACTACACTGTGCGTTTCTTATATTCTAAGTTTTTCAGTGCAACTCACTCATATACTATGTACTACACTGTGCGTTTCTTATATTCTAAGTTTTTCAGTGCAACTCACTCATATACTATGTACTACACTGTGCGTTTCTTATATTCTAAGTTTTTCAGTGCAACTCACTCATATACTATGTACTACACTGTGCGTTTCTTATATTCTAAGTTTTTCAGTGCAACTCACTCATATACTATGTACTACACTGTGCGTTTCTTATATTCTAAGTTTTTCAGTGCAACTCACTCATATACTATGTACTACACTGTGCGTTTCTTATATTCTAAGTTTTTCAGTGCAACTCACTCATATACTATGTACTACACTGTGCGTTTCTTATATTCTAAGTTTTTCAGTGCAACTCACTCATATACTATGTACTACACTGTGCGTTTCTTATATTCTAAGTTTTTCAGTGCAACTCACTCATATACTATGTACTACACTGTGCGTTTCTTATATTCTAAGTTTTTCAGTGCAACTCACTCATATACTATGTACTACACTGTGCGTTTCTTATATTCTAAGTTTTTCAGTGCAACTCACTCATATACTATGTACTACACTGTGCGTTTCTTATATTCTAAGTTTTTCAGTGCAACTCACTCATATACTATGTACTACACTGTGCGTTTCTTATATTCTAAGTTTTTCAGTGCAACTCACTCATATACTATGTACTACACTGTGCGTTTCTTATATTCTAAGTTTTTCAGTGCAACTCACTCATATACTATGTACTACACTGTGCGTTTCTTATATTCTAAGTTTT
>NW_028227576.1:0-125133 GCF_978045245.1 Mus caroli
AAATTCTAAGTTTTTCAGTGCAACTCACTCATATACAATGTACTACACTGTGCATTTCGTCTAATGCGGGTTTTTCAGTAAATTCTAAGTTTTTCAGTGCAACTCACTCATATACAATGTACTACACTGTGCATTTCGTCTAATGCGGGTTTTCAGTAAATTCTAAGTTTTTCAGTGCAACTCACTCATATACAATGTACTACACTGTGCATTTCGTCTAATGCGGGTTTTTCAGTAAATTCTAAGTTTTTCAGTGCAACTCACTCATATACAATGTACTACACTGTGCATTTCGTCTAATGCGGGTTTTTCAGTAAATTCTAAGTTTTTCAGTGCAACTCACTCATATACAATGTACTACACTGTGCATTTCGTCTAATGCGGGTTTTTCAGTAAATTCTAAGTTTTTCAGTGCAACTCACTCATATACAATGTACTACACTGTGCATTTCGTCTAATGCGGGTTTTTCAGTAAATTCTAAGTTTTTCAGTGCAACTCACTCATATACAATGTACTACACTGTGCATTTCGTCTAATGCGGGTTTTTCAGTAAATTCTAAGTTTTTCAGTGCAACTCACTCATATACAATGTACTACACTGTGCATTTCGTCTAATGCGGGTTTTTCAGTAAATTCTAAGTTTTTCAGTGCAACTCACTCATATACAATGTACTACACTGTGCATTTCGTCTAATGCGGGTTTTTCAGTAAATTCTAAGTTTTTCAGTGCAACTCACTCATATACAATGTACTACACTGTGCATTTCGTCTAATGCGGGTTTTTCAGTAAATTCTAAGTTTTTCAGTGCAACTCACTCATATACTATGTACTACACTGTGCATTTCGTCTAATGCGGGTTTTTCAGTAAATTCTAAGTTTTTCAGTGCAACTCACTCATATACAATGTACTACACTGTGCATTTCGTCTAATGCGGGTTTTTCAGTAAATTCTAAGTTTTTCAGTGCAACTCACTCATATACAATGTACTACACTGTGCATTTCGTCTAATGCGGGTTTTTCAGTAAATTCTAAGTTTTTCAGTGCAACTCACTCATATACAATGTACTACACTGTGCATTTCGTCTAATGCGGGTTTTTCAGTAAATTCTAAGTTTTTCAGTGCAACTCACTCATATACAATGTACTACACTGTGCATTTCGTCTAATGCGGGTTTTTCAGTAAATTCTAAGTTTTTCAGTGCAACTCACTCATATACAATGTACTACACTGTGCATTTCGTCTAATGCGGGTTTTTCAGTAAATTCTAAGTTTTCAGTGCAACTCACTCATATACAATGTACTACACTGTGCATTTCGTCTAATGCGGGTTTTTCAGTAAATTCTAAGTTTTTCAGTGCAACTCACTCATATACAATGTACTACACTGTGCATTTCGTCTAATGCGGGTTTTTCAGTAAATTCTAAGTTTTTCAGTGCAACTCACTCATATACAATGTACTACACTGTGCATTTCGTCTAATGCGGGTTTTTCAGTAAATTCTAAGTTTTTCAGTGCAACTCACTCATATACAATGTACTACACTGTGCATTTCGTCTAATGCGGGTTTTTCAGTAAATTCTAAGTTTTTCAGTGCAACTCACTCATATACAATGTACTACACTGTGCATTTCGTCTAATGCGGGTTTTTCAGTAAATTCTAAGTTTTTCAGTGCAACTCACTCATATACAATGTACTACACTGTGCATTTCGTCTAATGCGGGTTTTTCAGTAAATTCTAAGTTTTTCAGTGCAACTCACTCATATACAATGTACTACACTGTGCATTTCGTCTAATGCGGGTTTTTCAGTAAATTCTAAGTTTTTCAGTGCAACTCACTCATATACAATGTACTACACTGTGCATTTCGTCTAATGCGGGTTTTTCAGTAAATTCTAAGTTTTTCAGTGCAACTCTCTCATATACTATGTACTACACTGTGCATTTCGTCTAATGCGGGTTTATCAGTAAATTCTAAGTTTTTCAGTGCAACTCACTCATATACAATGTACTACACTGTGCATTTCGTCTAATGCGGGTTTTTCAGTAAATTCTAAGTTTTCAGTGCAACTCACTCATATACAATGTACTACACTGTGCATTTCGTCTAATGCGGGTTTTTCAGTAAATTCTAAGTTTTTCAGTGCAACTCACTCATATACAATGTACTACACTGTGCATTTCGTCTAATGCGGGTTTTTCAGTAAATTCTAAGTTTTTCAGTGCAACTCACTCATATACAATGTACTACACTGTGCATTTCGTCTAATGCGGGTTTTTCAGTAAATTCTAAGTTTTTCAGTGCAACTCACTCATATACAATGTACTACACTGTGCATTTCGTCTAATGCGGGTTTTTCAGTAAATTCTAAGTTTTTCAGTGCAACTCACTCATATACAATGTACTACACTGTGCATTTCGTCTAATGCGGGTTTTCAGTAAATTCTAAGTTTTTCAGTGCAACTCACTCATATACAATGTACTACACTGTGCATTTCGTCTAATGCGGGTTTTTCAGTAAATTCTAAGTTTTTCAGTGCAACTCACTCATATACAATGTACTACACTGTGCATTTCGTCTAATGCGGGTTTTTCAGTAAATTCTAAGTTTTTCAGTGCAACTCACTCATATACAATGTACTACACTGTGCATTTCGTCTAATGCGGGTTTTTCAGTAAATTCTAAGTTTTTCAGTGCAACTCACTCATATACTATGTACTACACTGTGCATTTCGTCTAATGCGGGTTTTTCAGTAAATTCTAAGTTTTTCAGTGCAACTCACTCATATACAATGTACTACACTGTGCATTTCGTCTAATGCGGGTTTTTCAGTAAATTCTAAGTTTTCAGTGCAACTCACTCATATACAATGTACTACACTGTGCATTTCGTCTAATGCGGGTTTTTCAGTAAATTCTAAGTTTTTCAGTGCAACTCACTCATATACTATATACTACACTGTGCATTTCGTCTAATGCGGGTTTTTCAGTAAATTCTAAGTTTTTCAGTGCAACTCACTCATATACAATGTACTACACTGTGCATTTCGTCTAATGCGGGTTTTTCAGTAAATTCTAAGTTTTTCAGTGCAACTCACTCATATACAATGTACTACACTGTGCATTTCGTCTAATGCGGGTTTTTCAGTAAATTCTAAGTTTTTCAGTGCAACTCACTCATATACAATGTACTACACTGTGCATTTCGTCTAATGCGGGTTTTTCAGTAAATTCTAAGTTTTTCAGTGCAACTCACTCATATACAATGTACTACACTGTGCATTTCGTCTAATGCGGGTTTTTCAGTAAATTCTAAGTTTTTCAGTGCAACTCACTCATATACAATGTACTACACTGTGCATTTCGTCTAATGCGGGTTTTTCAGTAAATTCTAAGTTTTTCAGTGCAACTCACTCATATACTATGTACTACACTGTGCATTTCGTCTAATGCGGGTTTTTCAGTAAATTCTAAGTTTTTCAGTGCAACTCACTCATATACAATGTACTACACTGTGCATTTCGTCTAATGCGGGTTTTTCAGTAAATCTAAGTTTTTCAGTGCAACTCACTCATATACAATGTACTACACTGTGCATTTCGTCTAATGCGGGTTTTTCAGTAAATTCTAAGTTTTTCAGTGCAACTCACTCATATACTATGTACTACACTGTGCATTTCGTCTAATGCGGGTTTTTCAGTAAATTCTAAGTTTTTCAGTGCAACTCACTCATATACAATGTACTACACTGTGCATTTCGTCTAATGCGGGTTTTTCAGTAAATTCTAAGTTTTTCAGTGCAACTCACTCATATACAATGTACTACACTGTGCATTTCGTCTAATGCGGGTTTTTCAGTAAATTCTAAGTTTTTCAGTGCAACTCACTCATATACAATGTACTACACTGTGCATTTCGTCTAATGCGGGTTTTTCAGTAAATTCTAAGTTTTTCAGTGCAACTCACTCATATACAATGTACTACACTGTGCATTTCGTCTAATGCGGGTTTTTCAGTAAATTCTAAGTTTTTCAGTGCAACTCACTCATATACAATGTACTACACTGTGCATTTCGTCTAATGCGGGTTTTTCAGTAAATTCTAAGTTTTTCAGTGCAACTCACTCATATACAATGTACTACACTGTGCATTTCGTCTAATGCGGGTTTTTCAGTAAATTCTAAGTTTTTCAGTGCAACTCACTCATATACTATGTACTACACTGTGCATTTCGTCTAATGCAGGTTTTTCAGTAAATTCTAAGTTTTTCAGTGCAACTCACTCATATACTATGTACTACACTGTGCGTTTCTTATATTCTAATTTTTTCAGTGCAACTCACTCATATACTATGTACTACACTGTGCGTTTCTTATATTCTAAGTTTTTCAGTGCAACTCACTCATATACTATGTACTACACTGTGCGTTTCTTATATTCTAAGTTTTTCAGTGCAACTCACTCATATACTATGTACTACACTGTGCGTTTCTTATATTCTAAGTTTTTCAGTGCAACTCACTCATATACTATGTACTACACTGTGCGTTTCTTATATTCTAAGTTTTTCAGTGCAACTCACTCATATACTATGTACTACACTGTGCGTTTCTTATATTCTAAGTTTTTCAGTGCAACTCACTCATATACTATGTACTACACTGTGCGTTTCTTATATTCTAAGTTTTTCAGTGCAACTCACTCATATACTATGTACTGCACTGTGCGTTTCTATATTCTAAGTTTTTCAGTGCAACTCACTCATATACTATGTACTACACTGGTGCGTTTCTTATATTCTAAGTTTTTCAGTGCAACTCACTCATATACAATGTACTACACTGTGCATTTCGTCTAATGCGGGTTTTTCAGTAAATTCTAAGTTTTTCAGTGCAACTCACTCATATACTATGTACTACACTGTGCATTTCGTCTAATGCGGGTTTTTCAGTAAATTCTAAGTTTTTCAGTGCAACTCACTCATATACAATGTACTACACTGTGCATTTCGTCTAATGCGGGTTTTTCAGTAAATTCTAAGTTTTTCAGTGCAACTCACTCATATACAATGTACTACACTGTGCATTTCGTCTAATGCGGGTTTTTCAGTAAATTCTAAGTTTTTCAGTGCAACTCACTCATATACAATGTACTACACTGTGCATTTCGTCTAATGCGGGTTTTTCAGTAAATTCTAAGTTTTTCAGTGCAACTCACTCATATACAATGTACTACACTGTGCATTTCGTCTAATGCGGGTTTTTCAGTAAATTCTAAGTTTTTCAGTGCAACTCACTCATATACTATGTACTACACTGTGCATTTCGTCTAATGCGGGTTTTTCAGTAAATTCTAAGTTTTTCAGTGCAACTCACTCATATACAATGTACTACACTGTGCATTTCGTCTAATGCGGGTTTTTCAGTAAATTCTAAGTTTTTCAGTGCAACTCACTCATATATAATGTACTACACTGTGCATTTCGTCTAATGCGGGTTTTTCAGTAAATTCTAAGTTTTTCAGTGCAACTCACTCATATACAATGTACTACACTGTGCATTTCGTCTAATGCGGGTTTTTCAGTAAATTCTAAGTTTTTCAGTGCAACTCACTCATATACTATGTACTACACTGTGCATTTCGTCTAATGCGGGTTTTTCAGTAAATTCTAAGTTTTTCAGTGCAACTCACTCATATACAATGTACTACACTGTGCATTTCGTCTAATGCGGGTTTTTCAGTAAATTCTAAGTTTTTCAGTGCAACTCACTCATATACTATGTACTACACTGTGCATTTCGTCTAATGCGGGTTTTTCAGTAAATTCTAAGTTTTTCAGTGCAACTCACTCATATACAATGTACTACACTGTGCATTTCGTCTAATGCGGGTTTTTCAGTAAATTCTAAGTTTTTCAGTGCAACTCACTCATATACAATGTACTACACTGTGCATTTCGTCTAATGCGGGTTTTTCAGTAAATTCTAAGTTTTTCAGTGCAACTCACTCATATACAATGTACTACACTGTGCATTTCGTCTAATGCGGGTTTTTCAGTAAATTCTAAGTTTTTCAGTGCAACTCACTCATATACAATGTACTACACTGTGCATTTCGTCTAATGCGGGTTTTTCAGTAAATTCTAAGTTTTTCAGTGCAACTCACTCATATACTATGTACTACACTGTGCATTTCGTCTAATGCGGGTTTTTCAGTAAATTCTAAGTTTTTCAGTGCAACTCACTCATATACAATGTACTACACTGTGCATTTCGTCTAATGCGGGTTTTTCAGTAAATTCTAAGTTTTTCAGTGCAACTCACTCATATACAATGTACTACACTGTGCATTTCGTCTAATGCGGGTTTTTCAGTAAATTCTAAGTTTTTCAGTGCAACTCACTCATATACATTGTACTACACTGTGCATTTCGTCTAATGCGGGTTTTTCAGTAAATTCTAAGTTTTTCAGTGCAACTCACTCATATACTATGTACTACACTGTGCATTTCGTCTAATGCGGGTTTTTCAGTAAATTCTAAGTTTTTCAGTGCAACTCACTCATATACAATGTACTACACTGTGCATTTCGTCTAATGCGGGTTTTTCAGTAAATTCTAAGTTTTTCAGTGCAACTCACTCATATACAATGTACTACACTGTGCATTTCGTCTAATGCGGGTTTTTCAGTAAATTCTAAGTTTTTCAGTGCAACTCACACATATACTATGTACTACACTGTGCATTTCGTCTAATGCAGGTTTTTCAGTAAATTCTAAGTTTTTCAGTGCAACTCACTCATATACTATGTACTACACTGTGCGTTTCTTATATTCTAATTTTTTCAGTGCAACTCACTCATATACTATGTACTACACTGTGCGTTTCTTATATTCTAAGTTTTTCAGTGCAACTCACTCATATACTATGTACTACACTGTGCGTTTCTTATATTCTAAGTTTTTCAGTGCAACTCACTCATATACTATGTACTACACTGTGCGTTTCTTATATTCTAAGTTTTTCAGTGCAACTCACTCATATACTATGTACTACACTGTGCGTTTCTTATATTCTAAGTTTTTCAGTGCAACTCACTCATATACTATGTACTACACTGTGCGTTTCTTATATTCTAAGTTTTTCAGTGCAACTCACTCATATACTATGTACTACACTGTGCGTTTCTTATATTCTAAGTTTTTCAGTGCAACTCACTCATATACTATGTACTGCACTGTGCGTTTCTATATTCTAAGTTTTTCAGTGCAACTCACTCATATACTATGTACTACACTGTGCGTTTCTTATATTCTAAGTTTTTCAGTGCAACTCACTCATATACAATGTACTACACTGTGCATTTCGTCTAATGCGGGTTTTTCAGTAAATTCTAAGTTTTTCAGTGCAACTCACTCATATACTATGTACTACACTGTGCATTTCGTCTAATGCGGGTTTTTCAGTAAATTCTAAGTTTTTCAGTGCAACTCACTCATATACAATGTACTACACTGTGCATTTCGTCTAATGCGGGTTTTTCAGTAAATTCTAAGTTTTTCAGTGCAACTCACTCATATACAATGTACTACACTGTGCATTTCGTCTAATGCGGGTTTTTCAGTAAATTCTAAGTTTTTCAGTGCAACTCACTCATATACAATGTACTACACTGTGCATTTCGTCTAATGCGGGTTTTTCAGTAAATTCTAAGTTTTTCAGTGCAACTCACTCATATACAATGTACTACACTGTGCATTTCGTCTAATGCGGGTTTTTCAGTAAATTCTAAGTTTTTCAGTGCAACTCACTCATATACTATGTACTACACTGTGCATTTCGTCTAATGCGGGTTTTTCAGTAAATTCTAAGTTTTTCAGTGCAACTCACTCATATACAATGTACTACACTGTGCATTTCGTCTAATGCGGGTTTTTCAGTAAATTCTAAGTTTTTCAGTGCAACTCACTCATATACAATGTACTACACTGTGCATTTCGTCTAATGCGGGTTTTTCAGTAAATTCTAAGTTTTTCAGTGCAACTCACTCATATACAATGTACTACACTGTGCATTTCGTCTAATGCGGGTTTTTCAGTAAATTCTAAGTTTTTCAGTGCAACTCACTCATATACTATGTACTACACTGTGCATTTCGTCTAATGCGGGTTTTCAGTAAATTCTAAGTTTTTCAGTGCAACTCACTCATATACAATGTACTACACTGTGCATTTCGTCTAATGCGGGTTTTTCAGTAAATTCTAAGTTTTTCAGTGCAACTCACTCATATACTATGTACTACACTGTGCATTTCGTCTAATGCGGGTTTTTCAGTAAATTCTAAGTTTTTCAGTGCAACTCACTCATATACAATGTACTACACTGTGCATTTCGTCTAATGCGGGTTTTTCAGTAAATTCTAAGTTTTTCAGTGCAACTCACTCATATACAATGTACTACACTGTGCATTTCGTCTAATGCGGGTTTTCAGTAAATTCTAAGTTTTTCAGTGCAACTCACTCATATACAATGTACTACACTGTGCATTTCGTCTAATGCGGGTTTTTCAGTAAATTCTAAGTTTTTCAGTGCAACTCACTCATATACAATGTACTACACTGTGCATTTCGTCTAATGCGGGTTTTTCAGTAAATTCTAAGTTTTTCAGTGCAACTCACTCATATACTATGTACTACACTGTGCATTTCGTCTAATGCGGGTTTTTCAGTAAATTCTAAGTTTTTCAGTGCAACTCACTCATATACAATGTACTACACTGTGCATTTCGTCTAATGCGGGTTTTTCAGTAAATTCTAAGTTTTTCAGTGCAACTCACTCATATACAATGTACTACACTGTGCATTTCGTCTAATGCGGGTTTTTCAGTAAATTCTAAGTTTTTCAGTGCAACTCACTCATATACAATGTACTACACTGTGCATTTCGTCTAATGCGGGTTTTTCAGTAAATTCTAAGTTTTTCAGTGCAACTCACTCATATACAATGTACTACACTGTGCATTTCGTCTAATGCGGGTTTTTCAGTAAATTCTAAGTTTTTCAGTGCAACTCACTCATATACTATGTACTACACTGTGCATTTCGTCTAATGCTGGTTTTTCAGTAAATTCTAAGTTTTTCAGTGCAACTCACTCATATACAATGTACTACACTGTGCATTTCGTCTAATGCGGGTTTTTCAGTAAATTCTAAGTTTTTCAGTGCAACTCACTCATATACAATGTACTACACTGTGCATTTCGTCTAATGCGGGTTTTTCAGTAAATTCTAAGTTTTTCAGTGCAACTCACTCATATACTATGTACTACACTGTGCATTTCGTCTAATGCGGGTTTTTCAGTAAATTCTAAGTTTTTCAGTGCAACTCACTCATATACAATGTACTACACTGTGCATTTCGTCTAATGCGGGTTTTTCAGTAAATTCTAAGTTTTTCAGTGCAACTCACTCATATACAATGTACTACACTGTGCATTTCGTCTAATGCGGGTTTTTCAGTAAATTCTAAGTTTTTCAGTGCAACTCACTCATATACAATGTACTACACTGTGCATTTCGTCTAATGCGGGTTTTTCAGTAAATTCTAAGTTTTTCAGTGCAACTCACTCATATACTATGTACTACACTGTGCATTTCGTCTAATGCGGGTTTTTCAGTAAATTCTAAGTTTTTCAGTGCAACTCACTCATATACAATGTACTACACTGTGCATTTCGTCTAATGCGGGTTTTTCAGTAAATTCTAAGTTTTTCAGTGCAACTCACTCATATACTATGTACTACACTGTGCATTTCGTCTAATGCGGGTTTTTCAGTAAATTCTAAGTTTTTCAGTGCAACTCACTCATATACAATGTACTACACTGTGCATTTCGTCTAATGCGGGTTTTTCAGTAAATTCTAAGTTTTTCAGTGCAACTCACTCATATACAATGTACTACACTGTGCATTTCGTCTAATGCGGGTTTTTCAGTAAATTCTAAGTTTTTCAGTGCAACTCACTCATATACTATGTACTACACTGTGCATTTCGTCTAATGCGGGTTTTTCAGTAAATTCTAAGTTTTTCAGTGCAACTCACTCATATACAATGTACTACACTGTGCATTTCGTCTAATGCGGGTTTTTCAGTAAATTCTAAGTTTTTCAGTGCAACTCACTCATATACTATGTACTACACTGTGCATTTCGTCTAATGCGGGTTTTTCAGTAAATTCTAAGTTTTTCAGTGCAACTCACTCATATACAATGTACTACACTGTGCATTTCGTCTAATGCGGGTTTTTCAGTAAATTCTAAGTTTTTCAGTGCAACTCACTCATATACAATGTACTACACTGTGCATTTCGTCTAATGCGGGTTTTTCAGTAAATTCTAAGTTTTTCAGTGCAACTCACTCATATACAATGTACTACACTGTGCATTTCGTCTAATGCGGGTTTTTCAGTAAATTCTAAGTTTTTCAGTGCAACTCACTCATATACAATGTACTACACTGTGCATTTCGTCTAATGCGGGTTTTTCAGTAAATTCTAAGTTTTTCAGTGCAACTCACTCATATACAATGTACTACACTGTGCATTTCGTCTAATGCGGGTTTTTCAGTAAATTCTAAGTTTTTCAGTGCAACTCACTCATATACAATGTACTACACTGTGCATTTCGTCTAATGCGGGTTTTTCAGTAAATTCTAAGTTTTTCAGTGCAACTCACTCATATACAATGTACTACACTGTGCATTTCGTCTAATGCGGGTTTTTCAGTAAATTCTAAGTTTTTCAGTGCAACTCACTCATATACAATGTACTACACTGTGCATTTCGTCTAATGCGGGTTTTTCAGTAAATTCTAAGTTTTTCAGTGCAACTCACTCATATACAATGTACTACACTGTGCATTTCGTCTAATGCGGGTTTTTCAGTAAATTCTAAGTTTTTCAGTGCAACTCACTCATATACTATGTACTACACTGTGCATTTCGTCTAATGCGGGTTTTTCAGTAAATTCTAAGTTTTTCAGTGCAACTCACTCATATACAATGTACTACACTGTGCATTTCGTCTAATGCGGGTTTTTCAGTAAATTCTAAGTTTTTCAGTGCAACTCACTCATATACAATGTACTACACTGTGCATTTCGTCTAATGCGGGTTTTTCAGTAAATTCTAAGTTTTTCAGTGCAACTCACACATATACTATGTACTACACTGTGCATTTCGTCTAATGCGGGTTTTTCAGTAAATTCTAAGTTTTTCAGTGCAACTCACTCATATACTATGTACTACACTGTGCGTTTCTTATATTCTAATTTTTTCAGTGCAACTCACTCATATACTATGTACTACACTGTGCGTTTCTTATATTCTAAGTTTTTCAGTGCAACTCACTCATATACTATGTACTACACTGTGTGTTTCTTATATTCTAAGTTTTTCAGTGCAACTCACTCATATACTATGTACTACACTGTGCGTTTCTTATATTCTAAGTTTTTCAGTGCAACTCACTCATATACTATGTACTACACTGTGCGTTTCTTATATTCTAAGTTTTTCAGTGCAACTCACTCATATACTATGTACTACACTGTGCGTTTCTTATATTCTAAGTTTTTCAGTGCAACTCACTCATATACTATGTACTACACTGTGCGTTTCTTATATTCTAAGTTTTTCAGTGCAACTCACTCATATACTATGTACTGCACTGTGCGTTTCTTATATTCTAAGTTTTTCAGTGCAACTCACTCATATACAATGTACTACACTGTGCATTTCGTCTAATGCGGGTTTTTCAGTAAATTCTAAGTTTTTCAGTGCAACTCACTCATATACAATGTACTACACTGTGCATTTCGTCTAATACGGGTTTTTCAGTAAATTCTAAGTTTTTCAGTGCAACTCACTCATATACTATGTACTACACTGTGCATTTCGTCTAATGCTGGTTTTTCAGTAAATTCTAAGTTTTTCAGTGCAACTCACTCATATACAATGTACTACACTGTGCATTTCGTCTAATGCGGGTTTTTCAGTAAATTCTAAGTTTTTCAGTGCAACTCACTCATATACAATGTACTACACTGTGCATTTCGTCTAATGCGGGTTTTTCAGTAAATTCTAAGTTTTTCAGTGCAACTCACTCATATACTATGTACTACACTGTGCATTTCGTCTAATGCGGGTTTTTCAGTAAATTCTAAGTTTTTCAGTGCAACTCACTCATATACAATGTACTACACTGTGCATTTCGTCTAATGCGGGTTTTTCAGTAAATTCTAAGTTTTTCAGTGCAACTCACTCATATACAATGTACTACACTGTGCATTTCGTCTAATGCGGGTTTTTCAGTAAATTCTAAGTTTTTCAGTGCAACTCACTCATATACAATGTACTACACTGTGCATTTCGTCTAATGCGGGTTTTTCAGTAAATTCTAAGTTTTTCAGTGCAACTCACTCATATACAATGTACTACACTGTGCATTTCGTCTAATGCGGGTTTTTCAGTAAATTCTAAGTTTTTCAGTGCAACTCACTCATATACTATGTACTACACTGTGCATTTCGTCTAATGCGGGTTTTTCAGTAAATTCTAAGTTTTTCAGTGCAACTCACTCATATACAATGTACTACACTGTGCATTTCGTCTAATGCGGGTTTTTCAGTAAATTCTAAGTTTTTCAGTGCAACTCACTCATATACAATGTACTACACTGTGCATTTCGTCTAATGCGGGTTTTTCAGTAAATTCTAAGTTTTTCAGTGCAACTCACTCATATACAATGTACTACACTGTGCATTTCGTCTAATGCGGGTTTTTCAGTAAATTCTAAGTTTTTCAGTGCAACTCACTCATATACTATGTACTACACTGTGCATTTCGTCTAATGCTGGTTTTTCAGTAAATTCTAAGTTTTTCAGTGCAACTCACTCATATACAATGTACTACACTGTGCATTTCGTCTAATGCGGGTTTTTCAGTAAATTCTAAGTTTTTCAGTGCAACTCACTCATATACAATGTACTACACTGTGCATTTCGTCTAATGCGGGTTTTTCAGTAAATTCTAAGTTTTTCAGTGCAACTCACTCATATACAATGTACTACACTGTGCATTTCGTCTAATGCGGGTTTTTCAGTAAATTCTAAGTTTTTCAGTGCAACTCACTCATATACAATGTACTACACTGTGCATTTCGTCTAATGCGGGTTTTTCAGTAAATTCTAAGTTTTTCAGTGCAACTCACTCATATACTATGTACTACACTGTGCATTTCGTCTAATGCGGGTTTTTCAGTAAATTCTAAGTTTTTCAGTGCAACTCACTCATATACAATGTACTACACTGTGCATTTCGTCTAATGCGGGTTTTTCAGTAAATTCTAAGTTTTTCAGTGCAACTCACTCATATACTATGTACTACACTGTGCATTTCGTCTAATGCGGGTTTTTCAGTAAATTCTAAGTTTTTCAGTGCAACTCACTCATATACAATGTACTACACTGTGCATTTCGTCTAATGCGGGTTTTTCAGTAAATTCTAAGTTTTTCAGTGCAACTCACTCATATACAATGTACTACACTGTGCATTTCGTCTAATGCGGGTTTTTCAGTAAATTCTAAGTTTTTCAGTGCAACTCACTCATATACAATGTACTACACTGTGCATTTCGTCTAATGCGGGTTTTTCAGTAAATTCTAAGTTTTTCAGTGCAACTCACTCATATACAATGTACTACACTGTGCATTTCGTCTAATGCGGGTTTTTCAGTAAATTCTAAGTTTTTCAGTGCAACTCACTCATATACAATGTACTACACTGTGCATTTCGTCTAATGCGGGTTTTTCAGTAAATTCTAAGTTTTTCAGTGCAACTCACTCATATACAATGTACTACACTGTGCATTTCGTCTAATGCGGGTTTTTCAGTAAATTCTAAGTTTTTCAGTGCAACTCACTCATATACAATGTACTACACTGTGCATTTCGTCTAATGCGGGTTTTTCAGTAAATTCTAAGTTTTTCAGTGCAACTCACTCATATACAATGTACTACACTGTGCATTTCGTCTAATGCGGGTTTTTCAGTAAATTCTAAGTTTTTCAGTGCAACTCACTCATATACAATGTACTACACTGTGCATTTCGTCTAATGCGGGTTTTTCAGTAAATTCTAAGTTTTTCAGTGTAACTCACTCATATACAATGTACTACACTGTGCATTTCGTCTAATGCGGGTTTTTCAGTAAATTCTAAGTTTTTCAGTGCAACTCACTCATATACAATGTACTACACTGTGCATTTCGTCTAATGCGGGTTTTTCAGTAAATTCTAAGTTTTTCAGTGCAACTCACTCATATACAATGTACTACACTGTGCATTTCGTCTAATGCGGGTTTTTCAGTAAATTCTAAGTTTTTCAGTGCAACTCACTCATATACAATGTACTACACTGTGCATTTCGTCTAATGCGGGTTTTTCAGTAAATTCTAAGTTTTTCAGTGCAACTCACTCATATACAATGTACTACACTGTGCATTTCGTCTAATGCGGGTTTTTCAGTAAATTCTAAGTTTTTCAGTGCAACTCACTCATATACTATGTACTACACTGTGCATTTCGTCTAATGCGGGTTTTTCAGTAAATTCTAAGTTTTTCAGTGCAACTCACTCATATACAATGTACTACACTGTGCATTTCGTCTAATGCGGGTTTTTCAGTAAATTCTAAGTTTTTCAGTGCAACTCACTCATATACAATGTACTACACTGTGCATTTCGTCTAATGCGGGTTTTTCAGTAAATTCTAAGTTTTTCAGTGCAACTCACACATATACTATGTACTACACTGTGCATTTCGTCTAATGCGGGTTTTTCAGTAAATTCTAAGTTTTTCAGTGCAACTCACTCATATACTATGTACTACACTGTGCGTTTCTTATATTCTAATTTTTTCAGTGCAACTCACTCATATACTATGTACTACACTGTGCGTTTCTTATATTCTAAGTTTTTCAGTGCAACTCACTCATATACTATGTACTACACTGTGCGTTTCTTATATTCTAAGTTTTTCAGTGCAACTCACTCATATACTATGTACTGCACTGTGCGTTTCTTATATTCTAAGTTTTTCAGTGCAACTCACTCATATACAATGTACTACACTGTGCATTTCGTCTAATGCGGGTTTTTCAGTAAATTCTAAGTTTTTCAGTGCAACTCACTCATATACAATATACTACACTGTGCATTTCGTCTAATGCGGGTTTTTCAGTAAATTCTAAGTTTTTCAGTGCAACTCACTCATATACTATGTACTACACTGTGCATTTCGTCTAATGCGGGTTTTTCAGTAAATTCTAAGTTTTTCAGTGCAACTCACTCATATACAATGTACTACACTGTGCATTTCGTCTAATGCGGGTTTTTCAGTAAATTCTAAGTTTTTCAGTGCAACTCACTCATATACAATGTACTACACTGTGCATTTCGTCTAATGCGGGTTTTTCAGTAAATTCTAAGTTTTTCAGTGCAACTCACTCATATACAATGTACTACACTGTGCATTTCGTCTAATGCGGGTTTTTCAGTAAATTCTAAGTTTTTCAGTGCAACTCACTCATATACAATGTACTACACTGTGCATTTCGTCTAATGCGGGTTTTTCAGTAAATTCTAAGTTTTTCAGTGCAACTCACTCATATACTATGTACTACACTGTGCATTTCGTCTAATGCGGGTTTTTCAGTAAATTCTAAGTTTTTCAGTGCAACTCACTCATATACAATGTACTACACTGTGCATTTCGTCTAATGCGGGTTTTTCAGTAAATTCTAAGTTTTTCAGTGCAACTCACTCATATACTATGTACTACACTGTGCATTTCGTCTAATGCTGGTTTTTCAGTAAATTCTAAGTTTTTCAGTGCAACTCACTCATATACAATGTACTACACTGTGCATTTCGTCTAATGCGGGTTTTTCAGTAAATTCTAAGTTTTTCAGTGCAACTCACTCATATACTATGTACTACACTGTGCATTTCGTCTAATGCGGGTTTTTCAGTAAATTCTAGTTTTTCAGTGCAACTCACTCATATACAATGTACTACACTGTGCATTTCGTCTAATGCGGGTTTTTCAGTAAATTCTAAGTTTTTCAGTGCAACTCACTCATATACAATGTACTACACTGTGCATTTCGTCTAATGCGGGTTTTTCAGTAAATTCTAAGTTTTTCAGTGCAACTCACTCATATACTATGTACTACACTGTGCATTTCGTCTAATGCGGGTTTTTCAGTAAATTCTAAGTTTTTCAGTGCAACTCACTCATATACAATGTACTACACTGTGCATTTCGTCTAATGCGGGTTTTTCAGTAAATTCTAAGTTTTTCAGTGCAACTCACTCATATACAATGTACTACACTGTGCATTTCGTCTAATGCGGGTTTTTCAGTAAATTCTAAGTTTTTCAGTGCAACTCACTCATATACAATGTACTACACTGTGCATTTCGTCTAATGCGGGTTTTTCAGTAAATTCTAAGTTTTTCAGTGCAACTCACTCATATACAATGTACTACACTGTGCATTTCGTCTAATGCGGGTTTTTCAGTAAATTCTAAGTTTTTCAGTGCAACTCACTCATATACAATGTACTACACTGTGCATTTCGTCTAATGCGGGTTTTTCAGTAAATTCTAAGTTTTTCAGTGCAACTCACTCATATACAATGTACTACACTGTGCATTTCGTCTAATGCGGGTTTTTCAGTAAATTCTAAGTTTTTCAGTGCAACTCACTCATATACAATGTACTACACTGTGCATTTCGTCTAATGCGGGTTTTTCAGTAAATTCTAAGTTTTTCAGTGCAACTCACTCATATACAATGTACTACACTGTGCATTTCGTCTAATGCGGGTTTTTCAGTAAATTCTAAGTTTTTCAGTGCAACTCACTCATATACAATGTACTACACTGTGCATTTCGTCTAATGCGGGTTTTTCAGTAAATTCTAAGTTTTTCAGTGCAACTCACTCATATACTATGTACTACACTGTGCATTTCGTCTAATGCGGGTTTTTCAGTAAATTCTAAGTTTTTCAGTGCAACTCACTCATATACAATGTACTACACTGTGCATTTCGTCTAATGCGGGTTTTTCAGTAAATTCTAAGTTTTTCAGTGCAACTCACTCATATACAATGTACTACACTGTGCATTTCGTCTAATGCGGGTTTTTCAGTAAATTCTAAGTTTTTCAGTGCAACTCACACATATACTATGTACTACACTGTGCATTTCGTCTAATGCGGGTTTTTCAGTAAATTCTAAGTTTTTCAGTGCAACTCACTCATATACTATGTACTACACTGTGCGTTTCTTATATTCTAATTTTTTCAGTGCAACTCACTCATATACTATGTACTACACTGTGCGTTTCTTATATTCTAAGTTTTTCAGTGCAACTCACTCATATACTATGTACTACACTGTGCGTTTCTTATATTCTAAGTTTTTCAGTGCAACTCACTCATATACTATGTACTACACTGTGCGTTTCTTATATTCTAAGTTTTTCAGTGCAACTCACTCATATACTATGTACTACACTGTGCGTTTCTTATATTCTAAGTTTTTCAGTGCAACTCACTCATATACTATGTACTACACTGTGCGTTTCTTATATTCTAAGTTTTTCAGTGCAACTCACTCATATACTATGTACTACACTGTGCGTTTCTTATATTCTAAGTTTTTCAGTGCAACTCACTCATATACTATGTACTGCACTGTGCGTTTCTTATATTCTAAGTTTTTCAGTGCAACTCACTCATATACTATGTACTACACTGTGCGTTTCTTATATTCTAAGTTTTTCAGTGCAACTCACTCATATACAATGTACTACACTGTGCATTTCGTCTAATGCGGGTTTTTCAGTAAATTCTAAGTTTTTCAGTGCAACTCTATCATATACTATGTACTACACTGTGCATTTCGTCTAATGCGGGTTTTTCAGTAAATTCTAAGTTTTTCAGTGCAACTCACTCATATACAATGTACTACACTGTGCATTTCGTCTAATGCGGGTTTTTCAGTAAATTCTAAGTTTTTCAGTGCAACTCACTCATATACAATGTACTACACTGTGCATTTCGTCTAATGCGGGTTTTTCAGTAAATTCTAAGTTTTTCAGTGCAACTCACTCATATACAATGTACTACACTGTGCATTTCGTCTAATGCGGGTTTTTCAGTAAATTCTAAGTTTTTCAGTGCAACTCACTCATATACAATGTACTACACTGTGCATTTCGTCTAATGCGGGTTTTTCAGTAAATTCTAAGTTTTTCAGTGCAACTCACTCATATACAATGTACTACACTGTGCATTTCGTCTAATGCGGGTTTTTCAGTAAATTCTAAGTTTTTCAGTGCAACTCACTCATATACAATGTACTACACTGTGCATTTCGTCTAATGCGGGTTTTTCAGTAAATTCTAAGTTTTTCAGTGCAACTCACTCATATACAATGTACTACACTGTGCATTTCGTCTAATGCGGGTTTTTCAGTAAATTCTAAGTTTTTCAGTGCAACTCACTCATATACAATGTACTACACTGTGCATTTCGTCTAATGCGGGTTTTTCAGTAAATTCTAAGTTTTTCAGTGCAACTCACTCATATACAATGTACTACACTGTGCATTTCGTCTAATGCGGGTTTTTCAGTAAATTCTAAGTTTTTCAGTGCAACTCACACATATACTATGTACTACACTGTGCATTTCGTCTAATGCGGGTTTTTCAGTAAATTCTAAGTTTTTCAGTGCAACTCACTCATATACTATGTACTACACTGTGCGTTTCTTATATTCTAATTTTTTCAGTGCAACTCACTCATATACTATGTACTACACTGTGCGTTTCTTATATTCTAAGTTTTTCAGTGCAACTCACTCATATACTATGTACTACACTGTGCGTTTCTTATATTCTAAGTTTTTCAGTGCAACTCACTCATATACTATGTACTACACTGTGCGTTTCTTATATTCTAAGTTTTTCAGTGCAACTCACTCATATACTATGTACTACACTGTGCGTTTCTTATATTCTAAGTTTTTCAGTGCAACTCACTCATATACTATGTACTACACTGTGCGTTTCTTATATTCTAAGTTTTTCAGTGCAACTCACTCATATACTATGTACTACACTGTGCGTTTCTTATATTCTAAGTTTTTCAGTGCAACTCACTCATATACTATGTACTGCACTGTGCGTTTCTTATATTCTAAGTTTTTCAGTGCAACTCACTCATATACTATGTACTACACTGTGCGTTTCTTATATTCTAAGTTTTTCAGTGCAACTCACTCATATACAATGTACTACACTGTGCATTTCGTCTAATGCGGGTTTTTCAGTAAATTCTAAGTTTTTCAGTGCAACTCACTCATATACTATGTACTACACTGTGCATTTCGTCTAATGCGGGTTTTTCAGTAAATTCTAAGTTTTTCAGTGCAACTCACTCATATACAATGTACTACACTGTGCATTTCGTCTAATGCGGGTTTTTCAGTAAATTCTAAGTTTTTCAGTGCAACTCACTCATATACAATGTACTACACTGTGCATTTCGTCTAATGCGGGTTTTTCAGTAAATTCTAAGTTTTTCAGTGCAACTCACTCATATACTATGTACTACACTGTGCATTTCGTCTAATGCGGGTTTTTCAGTAAACTCTAAGTTTTTCAGTGCAACTCACTCATATACAATGTACTAGACCGTGCATTTCGTCTAATGCGGGTTTTTCAGTAAATTCTAAGTTTTTCAGTGCAACTCACTCATATACTATGTACTACACTGTGCATTTCGTCTAATGCGGGTTTTTCAGTAAATTCTAAGTTTTTCAGTGCAACTCACTCATATACAATGTACTACACTGTGCATTTCGTCTAATGCGGGTTTTTCAGTAAATTCTAAGTTTTTCAGTGCAACTCACTCATATACTATGTACTACACTGTGCATTTCGTCTAATGCGGGTTTTTCAGTAAATTCTAAGTTTTTCAGTGCAACTCACTCATATACAATGTACTACACTGTGCATTTCGTCTAATGCGGGTTTTTCAGTAAATTCTAAGTTTTTCAGTGCAACTCACTCATATACAATGTACTACACTGTGCATTTCGTCTAATGCGGGTTTTTCAGTAAATTCTAAGTTTTTCAGTGCAACTCACTCATATACAATGTACTACACTGTGCATTTCGTCTAATGCGGGATTTTCAGTAAATTCTAAGTTTTTCAGTGCAACTCACTCATATACAATGTACTACACTGTGCATTTCGTCTAATGCGGGTTTTTCAGTAAATTCTAAGTTTTTCAGTGCAACTCACTCATATACAATGTACTACACTGTGCATTTCGTCTAATGCGGGTTTTTCAGTAAATTCTAAGTTTTTCAGTGCAACTCACTCATATACAATGTACTACACTGTGCATTTCGTCTAATGCGGGTTTTTCAGTAAATTCTAAGTTTTTCAGTGCAACTCACTCATATACAATGTACTACACTGTGCATTTCGTCTAATGCGGGTTTTTCAGTAAATTCTAAGTTTTTCAATGCAACTCACTCATATACTATGTACTACACTGTGCATTTCGTCTAATGCGGGTTTTTCAGTAAATTCTAAGTTTTTCAGTGCAACTCACTCATATACAATGTACTACACTGTGCATTTCGTCTAATGCGGGTTTTTCAGTAAATTCTAAGTTTTTCAGTGCAACTCACTCATATACAATGTACTACACTGTGCATTTCGTCTAATGCGGGTTTTTCAGTAAATTCTAAGTTTTTCAGTGCAACTCACACATATACTATGTACTACACTGTGCATTTCGTCTAATGCGGGTTTTTCAGTAAATTCTAAGTTTTTCAGTGCAACTCACTCATATACTATGTACTACACTGTGCGTTTCTTATATTCTAATTTTTTCAGTGCAACTCACTCATATACTATGTACTACACTGTGCGTTTCTTATATTCTAAGTTTTTCAGTGCAACTCACTCATATACTATGTACTACACTGTGCGTTTCTTATATTCTAAGTTTTTCAGTGCAACTCACTCATATACTATGTACTACACTGTGCGTTTCTTATATTCTAAGTTTTTCAGTGCAACTCACTCATATACTATGTACTACACTGTGCGTTTCTTATATTCTAAGTTTTTCAGTGCAACTCACTCATATACTATGTACTACACTGTGCGTTTCTTATATTCTAAGTTTTTCAGTGCAACTCACTCATATACTATGTACTGCACTGTGCGTTTCTTATATTCTAAGTTTTTCAGTGCAACTCACTCATATACTATGTACTGCACTGTGCGTTTCTTATATTCTAAGTTTTTCAGTGCAACTCACTCATATACTATGTACTGCACTGTGCGTTTCTTATATTCTAAGTTTTTCAGTGCAACTCACTCATATACTATGTACTACACTGTGCGTTTCTTATATTCTAAGTTTTTCAGTGCAACTCACTCATATACTATGTACTACACTGTGCGTTTCTTAAATTCTAAGATTTTCAGTTCAACTCACTCATATACTAAGTACTACAATGTGCGTTTCTTATATTCTAAGTTTTTCAGTGCAACTCACTCATATACTATGTACTACACTGTGCGTTTCTTATATTCTAAGTTTTTCAGTGCAACTCACTCATATACTATGTACTACACTGTGCGTTTCTTAAATTCTAAGTTTTTCAGTGCAACTCACTCATATACTATGTACTACACTGTGCGTTTCTTATATTCTAAGTTTTTCAGTGCAACTCACTCATATACTATGTACTACACTGTGCGTTTCTTATATTCTAAGTTTTTCAGTGCAACTCACTCATATATTATGTACTACACTGTGCGTTTCTTATATTCTAAGTTTTTCAGTGCAACTCACTCATATACTATGTACTACACTGTGCGTTTCTTATATTCTAAGTTTTTCAGTGCAACTCACTCATATACTATGTACTACACTGTGCGTTTCTTATATTCTAAGTTTTTCAGTGCAACTCACTCATATACTATGTACTACACTGTGCGTTTCTTATATTCTAAGTTTTTCAGTGCAACTCACTCATATACTATGTACTGCACTGTGCGTTTCTTATATTCTAAGTTTTTCAGTGCAACTCACTCATATACTATGTACTGCACTGTGCGTTTCTTATATTCTAAGTTTTTCAGTGCAACTCACTCATATACTATGTACTACACTGTGCGTTTCTTAAATTCTAAGTTTTTCAGTTCAACTCACTCATATACTATGTACTACAATGTGCGTTTCTTATATTCTAAGTTTTTCAGTGCAACTCACTCATATACTATGTACTACACTGTGCGTTTCTTATATTCTAAGTTTTTCAGTGCAACTCACTCATATACTATGTACTACACTGTGCGTTTCTTATATTCTAAGTTTTTCAGTGCAACTCACTCATATACTATGTACTACACTGTGCGTTTCTTATATTCTAAGTTTTTCAGTGCAACTCACTCATATACTATGTACTACACTGTGCGTTTCTTATATTCTAAGTTTTTCAGTGCAACTCACTCATATACTATGTACTACACTGTGCGTTTCTTATATTCTAAAAGTTTTTCAGTGCAACTCACTCATATACTATGTACTACACTGTGCATTTCGTGTAATGCGGGTTTTTCAGTAAATTCTAAGTTTTTCAGTGCAACTCACTCATATACTATGTACTACACTCTGCGTTTCTTATATTCTAAGTTTTTCAGTGCAACTCACTCATATATTATGTACTACACTGTGCGTTTCTTATATTCTAAGTTTTTCAGTGCAACTCACTCATATACTATGTACTACACTGTGCGTTTCTTATATTCTAAGTTTTTCAGTGCAACTCACTCATATACTATGTACTACACTGTGCGTTTCTTATATTCTAAGTTTTTCAGTGCAACTCACTCATATACTATGTACTACACTGTGCGTTTCTTATATTCTAAGTTTTTCAGTGCAACTCACTCATATACTATGTACTACACTGTGCGTTTCTTATATTCTAAGTTTTTCAGTGCAACTCACTCATATACTATGTACTACACTGTGCGTTTCTTATATTCTAAGTTTTTCAGTGCAACTCACTCATATATTATGTACTACACTGTGCGTTTCTTATATTCTAAGTTTTTCAGTGCAACTCACTCATATACTATGTACTACACTGTGCATTTCGTGTAATGCGGGTTTTTCAGTAAATTCTAAGTTTTTCAGTGCAACTCACTCATATACAATGTACTACACTGTGCATTTCGTCTAATGCGGGTTTTTCAATAAATTCTAAGTTTTTCAGTGCAACTCACTCATATACAATGTACTACACTGTGCATTTCGTCTAATGCGGGTTTTTCAGTAAATTCTAAGTTTTTCAGTGCAACTCACTCATATACTATGTACTACACTGTGCATTTCGTCTAATGCGGGTTTTTCAGTAAATTCTAAGTTTTTCAGTGCAACTCACTCATATACAATGTACTACACTGTGCATTTCGTCTAATGCAGGTTTTTCAGTAAATTCTAAGTTTTTCAGTGCAACACACTCATATACAATGTACTACACTGTGCATTTCGTCTAATGCGGGTTTTTCAGTAAATTCTAAGTTTTTCAGTGCAACTCACTCATATACTATGTACTACACTGTGCATTTCGTCTAATGCGGGTTTTTCAGTAAATTCTAAGTTTTTCAGTGCAACTCACTCATATACAATGTACTACACTGTGCATTTCGTCTAATGCGGGTTTTTCAGTAAATTCTAAGTTTTTCAGTGCAACTCACTCATATACTATGTACTACACTGTGCATTTCGTCTAATGCGGGTTTTTCAGTAAATTCTAAGTTTTTCAGTGCAACTCACTCATATACAATGTACTACACTGTGCATTTCGTCTAATGCGGGTTTTTCAGTAAATTCTAAGTTTTTCAGTGCAACTCACTCATATACAATGTACTACACTGTGCATTTCGTCTAATGCGGGTTTTTCAGTAAATTCTAAGTTTTTCAGTGCAACTCACTCATATACTATGTACTACACTGTCTGTTTCTTATATTCTAAGTTTTTCAGTGCAACTCACTCATATACTATGTACTGCACTGTGCGTTTCTTATATTCTAAGTTTTTCAGTGCAACTCACTCATATACTATGTACTGCACTGTGCGTTTCTTATATTCTAAGTTTTTCAGTGCAACTCACTCATATACTATGTACTACACTGTGCGTTTCTTATATTCTAAGTTTTTCAGTGCAACTCACTCATATACTATGTACTACACTGTGCGTTTCTTAAATTCTAAGATTTTCAGTTCAACTCACTCATATACTAAGTACTACAATGTGCGTTTCTTATATTCTAAGTTTTTCAGTGCAACTCACTCATATACTATGTACTACACTGTGCGTTTCTTATATTCTAAGTTTTTCAGTGCAACTCACTCATATACTATGTACTACACTGTGCGTTTCTTAAATTCTAAGTTTTTCAGTGCAACTCACTCATATACTATGTACTACACTGTGCGTTTCTTATATTCTAAGTTTTTCAGTGCAACTCACTCATATACTATGTACTACACTGTGCGTTTCTTATATTCTAAGTTTTTCAGTGCAACTCACTCATATATTATGTACTACACTGTGCGTTTCTTATATTCTAAGTTTTTCAGTGCAACTCACTCATATACTATGTACTACACTGTGCGTTTCTTATATTCTAAGTTTTTCAGTGCAACTCACTCATATACTATGTACTACACTGTGCGTTTCTTATATTCTAAGTTTTTCAGTGCAACTCACTCATATACTATGTACTACACTGTGCGTTTCTTATATTCTAAGTTTTTCAGTGCAACTCACTCATATACTATGTACTGCACTGTGCGTTTCTTATATTCTAAGTTTTTCAGTACAACTCACTCATATACTATGTACTGCACTGTGCGTTTCTTATATTCTAAGTTTTTCAGTGCAACTCACTCATATACTATGTACTACACTGTGCGTTTCTTAAATTCTAAGTTTTTCAGTTCAACTCACTCATATACTATGTACTACAATGTGCGTTTCTTATATTCTAAGTTTTTCAGTGCAACTCACTCATATACTATGTACTACACTGTGCGTTTCTTATATTCTAAGTTTTTCAGTGCAACTCACTCATATACTATGTACTACACTGTGCGTTTCTTATATTCTAAGTTTTTCAGTGCAACTCACTCATATACTATGTACTACACTGTGTGTTTCTTATATTCTAAGTTTTTCAGTGCAACTCACTCATATACTATGTACTACACTGTGCGTTTCTTATATTCTAAAAGTTTTTCAGTGCAACTCACTCATATACTATGTACTACACTGTGCATTTCGTGTAATGCGGGTTTTTCAGTAAATTCTAAGTTTTTCAGTGCAACTCACTCATATACTATGTACTACACTCTGCGTTTCTTATATTCTAAGTTTTTCAGTGCAACTCACTCATATATTATGTACTACACTGTGCGTTTCTTATATTCTAAGTTTTTCAGTGCAACTCACTCATATACTATGTACTACACTGTGCATTTCGTGTAATGCGGGTTTTTCAGTAAATTCTAAGTTTTTCAGTGCAACTCACTCATATACAATGTACTACACTGTGCATTTCGTCTAATGCGGGTTTTTCAGTAAATTCTAAGTTTTTCAGTGCAACTCACTCATATACAATGTACTACACTGTGCATTTCGTCTAATGCGGGTTTTTCAGTAAATTCTAAGTTTTTCAGTGCAACTCACTCATATACTATGTACTACACTGTGCATTTCGTCTAATGCGGGTTTTTCAGTAAATTCTAAGTTTTTCAGTGCAACTCACTCATATACAATGTACTACACTGTGCATTTCGTCTAATGCAGGTTTTTCAGTAAATTCTAAGTTTTTCAGTGCAACACACTCATATACAATGTACTACACTGTGCATTTCGTCTAATGCGGGTTTTTCAGTAAATTCTAAGTTTTTCAGTGCAACTCACTCATATACTATGTACTACACTGTGCATTTCGTCTAATGCGGGTTTTTCAGTAAATTCTAAGTTTTTCAGTGCAACTCACTCATATACAATGTACTACACTGTGCATTTCGTCTAATGCGGGTTTTTCAGTAAATTCTAAGTTTTTCAGTGCAACTCACTCATATACTATGTACTACACTGTGCATTTCGTCTAATGCGGGTTTTTCAGTAAATTCTAAGTTTTTCAGTGCAACTCACTCATATACAATGTACTACACTGTGCATTTCGTCTAATGCGGGTTTTTCAGTAAATTCTAAGTTTTTCAGTGCAACTCACTCATATACAATGTACTACACTGTGCATTTCGTCTAATGCGGGTTTTTCAGTAAATTCTAAGTTTTTCAGTGCAACTCACTCATATACAATGTACTACACTGTGCATTTCGTCTAATGCGGGTTTTTCAGTAAATTCTAAGTTTTTCAGTGCAACTCACTCATATACAATGTACTACACTGTGCATTTCGTCTAATGCGGGTTTTTCAGTAAATTCTAAGTTTTTCAGTGCAACTCACTCATATACAATGTACTACACTGTGCATTTCGTCTAATGCGGGTTTTTCAGTAAATTCTAAGTTTTTCAGTGCAACTCACTCATATACAATGTACTACACTGTGCATTTCGTCTAATGCGGGTTTTTCAGTAAATTCTAAGTTTTTCAGTGCAACTCACTCATATACAATGTACTACACTGTGCATTTCGTCTAATGCGGGTTTTTCAGTAAATTCTAAGTTTTTCAGTGCAACTCACTCATATACAATGTACTACACTGTGCATTTCGTCTAATGCGGGTTTTTCAGTAAATTCTAAGTTTTTCAGTGCAACTCACTCATATACAATGTACTACACTGTGCATTTCGTCTAATGCGGGTTTTTCAGTAAATTCTAAGTTTTTCAGTGCAACTCACTCATATACTATGTACTACACTGTGCATTTCGTCTAATGCGGGTTTTTCAGTAAATTCTAAGTTTTTCAGTGCAACTCACTCATATACAATGTACTACACTGTGCATTTCGTCTAATGCAGGTTTTTCAGTAAATTCTAAGTTTTTCAGTGCAACACACTCATATACAATGTACTACACTGTGCATTTCGTCTAATGCGGGTTTTTCAGTAAATTCTAAGTTTTTCAGTGCAACTCACACATATACTATGTACTACACTGTGCATTTCGTCTAATGCGGGTTTTTCAGTAAATTCTAAGTTTTTCAGTGCAACTCACTCATATACTATGTACTACACTGTCTGTTTCTTATATTCTAATTTTTTCAGTGCAACTCACTCATATACTATGTACTACACTGTGCGTTTCTTATATTCTAAGTTTTTCAGTGCAACTCACTCATATACTATGTACTACACTGTGCGTTTCTTATATTCTAAGTTTTTCAGTGCAACTCACTCATATACTATGTACTACACTGTGCGTTTCTTATATTCTAAGTTTTTCAGTGCAACTCACTCATATACTATGTACTGCACTGTGCGTTTCTTATATTCTAAGTTTTTCAGTGCAACTCACTCATATACTATGTACTACACTGTGCGTTTCTTAAATTCTAAGTTTTTCAGTTCAACTCACTCATATACTATGTACTACAATGTGCGTTTCTTATATTCTAAGTTTTTCAGTGCAACTCACTCATATACTATGTACTACACTGTGCGTTTCTTATATTCTAAGTTTTTCAGTGCAACTCACTCATATACTATGTACTACACTGTGCGTTTCTTATATTCTAAGTTTTTCAGTGCAACTCACTCATATACTATGTACTACACTGTGCGTTTCTTATATTCTAAGTTTTTCAGTGCAACTCACTCATATACTATGTACTACACTGTGCGTTTCTTATATTCTAAGTTTTTCAGTGCAACTCACTCATATACTATGTACTACACTGTGCGTTTCTTATATTCTAAAAGTTTTTCAGTGCAACTCACTCATATACTATGTACTACACTGTGCGTTTCTTATATTCTAAGTTTTTCAGTGCAACTCACTCATATATTATGTACTACACTGTGCGTTTCTTATATTCTAAGTTTTTCAGTGCAACTCACTCATATACTATGTACTACACTGTGCGTTTCTTATATTCTAAGTTTTTCAGTGCAACTCACTCATATACTATGTACTACACTGTGCGTTTCTTATATTCTAAGTTTTTCAGTGCAACTCACTCATATACTATGTACTACACTGTGCGTTTCTTATATTCTAAGTTTTTCAGTGCAACTCACTCATATACTATGTACTACACTGTGCGTTTCTTATATTCTAAGTTTTTCAGTGCAACTCACTCATATACTATGTACTACACTGTGCGTTTCTTATATTCTAAGTTTTTCAGTGCAACTCACTCATATACTATGTACTACACTGTGCGTTTCTTATATTCTAAGTTTTTCAGTGCAACTCACTCATATACTATGTACTACACTGTGCGTTTCTTATTTTCTAAGTTTTTCAGTGCAACTCACTCATATACTATGTACTGCACTGTGCGTTTCTTATTTTCTAAGTTTTTCAGTGCAACTCACTCATATACTATGTACTGCACTGTGCGTTTCTTATATTCTAAGTTTTTCAGTGCAACTCACTCATATACTATGTACTTACTGCACTGTGCGTTTCTTATATTCTAAGTTTTTAAGTGCAACTCACTCATATACTATGTACTGCACTGTGCGTTTCTTATATTCTAAGTTTTTCAGTGCAACTCACTCATATACTATGTACTGCACTGTGCGTTTCTTATATTCTAAGTTTTTCAGTACAACTCACTCATATACTATGTACTACACTGTGCGTTTCTTAAATTCTAAGTTTTTCAGTTCAACTCACTCATATACTATGTACTACAATGTGCGTTTCTTATATTCTAAGTTTTTCATTGCAATTCACTCATATACTATGTACTACACTGTGCGTTTCTTATATTCTAAGTTTTTCAGTGCAACTCACTCATATACTATGTACTACACTGTGCGTTTCTTATATTCTAAGTTTTTCAGTGCAACTCACTCATATACTATGTACTACACTGTGCGTTTCTTATATTCTAAGTTTTTCAGTGCAACTCACTCATATACTATGTACTACACTGTGCGTTTCTTATATTCTAAGTTTTTCAGTGCAACTCACTCATATACTATGTACTACACTGTGCGTTTCTTATATTCTAAGTTTTTCAGTGCAACTCACTCATATACTATGTACTACACTGTGCGTTTCTTATATTCTAAGTTTTTCAGTGCAACTCACTCATATACTATGTACTACACTGTGCGTTTCTTATATTCTAAGTTTTTCAGTGCAACTCACTCATATACTATGTACTACACTATGCGTTTCTTATATTCTAAGTTTTTCAGTGCAACTCACTCATATACTATGTACTACACTGTGCGTTTCTTATATTCTAAGTTTTTCAGTGCAACTCACTCATATACTATGTACTACACTGTGCGTTTCTTATATTCTAAGTTTTTCAGTGCAACTCACTCATATACTATGTACTGCACTGTGCGTTTCTTATATTCTAAGTTTTTAAGTGCAACTCACTCATATACTATGTACTGCACTGTGCGTTTCTTATATTCTAAGTTTTTCAGTGCAACTCACTCATATACTATGTACTGCACTGTGCGTTTCTTATATTCTAAGTTTTTCAGTACAACTCACTCATATACTATGTACTACACTGTGCGTTTCTTAAATTCTAAGTTTTTCAGTTCAACTCACTCATATACTATGTACTACAATGTGCGTTTCTTATATTCTAAGTTTTTCATTGCAATTCACTCATATACTATGTACTACACTGTGCGTTTCTTATATTCTAAGTTTTTCAGTGCAACTCACTCATATACTATGTACTACACTGTGCGTTTCTTATATTCTAAGTTTTTCAGTGCAACTCACTCATATACTATGTACTACACTGTGCGTTTCTTATATTCTAAGTTTTTCAGTGCAACTCACTCATATACTATGTACTACACTGTGCGTTTCTTATATTCTAAGTTTTTCAGTGCAACTCACTCATATACTATGTACTACACTGTGCGTTTCTTATATTCTAAGTTTTTCAGTGCAACTCACTCATATACTATGTACTACAATGTGCGTTTCTTATATTCTAAGTTTTTCAGTGCAACTCACTCATATACTATGTACTACACTGTGCGTTTCTTATATTCTAAGTTTTTCAGTGCAACTCACTCATATACTATGTACTACACTATGCGTTTCTTATATTCTAAGTTTTTCAGTGCAACTCACTCATATACTATGTACTACACTGTGCGTTTCTTATATTCTAAGTTTTTCAGTGCAACTCACTCATATACTATGTACTACACTGTGCGTTTCTTATATTCTAAGTTTTTCAGTGCAACTCACTCATATACTATGTACTACACTGTGCGTTTCTTATATTCTAAGTTTTTCAGTGCAACTCACTCATATACTATGTACTACACTGTGCGTTTCTTATATTCTAAGTTTTTCAGTGCAACTCACTCATATACTATGTACTACACTGTGCGTTTCTTATATTCCAAGTTTTTCAGTGCAACTCACTCATATACTATGTACTACACTGTGCGTTTCTTATATTCTAAGTTTTTCAGTGCAACTCACTCATATACTATGTACTACACTGTGCGTTTCTTATTTTCTAAGTTTTTCAGTGCAACTCACTCATATACTATGTACTGCACTGTGCGTTTCTTATATTCTAAGTTTTTCAGTGCAACTCACTCATATACTATGTACTGCACTGTGCGTTTCTTATATTCTAAGTTTTTCAGTGCAACTCACTCATATACTATGTACTGCACTGTGCGTTTCTTATATTCTAAGTTTTTCAGTGCAACTCACTCATATACTATGTACTGCACTGTGCGTTTCTTATATTCTAAGTTTTTCAGTGCAACTCACTCATATACTATGTACTACACTGTGCGTTTCTTATATTCTAAGTTTTTCAGTACAACTCACTCATATACTATGTACTACACTGTGCGTTTCTTAAATTCTAAGTTTTTCAGTTCAACTCACTCATATACTATGTACTACAATGTGCGTTTCTTATATTCTAAGTTTTTCATTGCAATTCACTCATATACTATGTACTACACTGTGCGTTTCTTATATTCTAAGTTTTTCAGTGCAACTCACTCATATACTATGTACTACACTGTGCGTTTCTTATATTCTAAGTTTTTCAGTGCAACTCACTCATATACTATGTACTACACTGTGCGTTTCTTATATTCTAAGTTTTTCAGTGCAACTAACTCATATACTATGTACTACACTGTGCGTTTCTTATATTCTAAGTTTTTCAGTGCAACTCACTCATATACTATGTACTACACTGTGCGTTTCTTATATTCTAAGTTTTTCAGTGCAACTCACTCATATACTATGTACTACACTGTGCATTTCGTGTAATGCGGGTTTTTCAGTAAATTCTAAGTTTTTCAGTGCAACTCACTCATATACTATGTACTACACTGTGCGTTTCTTATATTCTAAGTTTTTCAGTGCAACTCACTCATATACTATGTACTACACTGTGCGTTTCTTAAATTCTAAGTTTTTCAGTGCAACTCACTCATATACTATGTACTACAATGTGCGTTTCTTATATTCTAAGTTTTTCAGTGCAACTCACTCATATACTATGTACTACACTGTGCGTTTCTTATATTCTAAGTTTTTCAGTGCAACTCACTCATATACTATGTACTACACTGTGCGTTTCTTATATTCTAAGTTTTTCAGTGCAACTCACTCATATACTATGTACTACACTGTGCGTTTCTTATATTCTAAGTTTTATAGTGCAACTCACTCATATACTATGTACTACACTGTGCATTTCGTGTAATGCGGGTTTTTCAGAAAATTCTAAGTTTTTCAGTGCAACTCACTCATATACTATGTACTACACTGTGCGTTTCTTATATTCTAAGTTTTTCAGTGCAACTCACTCATATACTATATACTACACTGTGCGTTTCTTATATTCTAAGTTTTTCAGTGCAACTCACTCATATACTATGTACTACACTGTGCGTTTCTTATATTCTAAGTTTTTCAGTGCAACTCACTCATATATTATGAACTACACTGTGCGTTTCTTATATTCTAAGTTTTTCAGTGCAACTCACTCATATACTATGTACTACACTGTGCGTTTCTTATATTCTAAGTTTTTCAGTGCAACTCACTCATATACTATGTACTACACTGTGCGTTTCTTATATTCTAAGTTTTTCAGTGCAACTCACTCATATACTATGTACTACACTGTGCATTTCGTGTAATGCGGGTTTTTCAGTAAATTCTAAGTTTTTCAGTGCAACTCACTCATATACTATGTACTACACTGTGCGTTTCTTATATTCTAAGTTTTTCAGTGCAACTCACTCATATACTATGTACTACACTGTGCGTTTCTTATATTCTAAATTTTTCAGTGCAATTCACTCATATACTATGTACTACACTGTGCGTTTCTTAAATTCTAAGTTTTTCAGTGCAACTCACTCATATACTATGTACTACAATGTGCGTTTCTTATATTCTAAGTTTTTCAGTGCAACTCACTCATATACTATGTACTACACTGTGCGTTTCTTATATTCTAAGTTTTTCAGTGCAACTCACTCATATACTATGTACTACACTGTGCGTTTCTTATATTCTAAGTTTTTCAGTGCAACTCACTCATATACTATGTACTACACTGTGCGTTTCTTATATTCTAAGTTTTTCAGTGCAACTCACTCATATACTATGTACTACACTGTGCGTTTCTTATATTCTAAGTTTTTCAGTGCAACTCACTCATATACTATGTACTACACTGTGCGTTTCTTATATTCTAAGTTTTTCAGTGCAACTCACTCATATACTATGTACTACACTGTGCGTTTCTTATATTCTAAGTTTTTCAGTGCAACTCACTCATATACTATGTACTACACTGTGCGTTTCTTATATTCTACGTTTTTCAGTGCAACTCACTCATATACTATGTACTACACTGTGCGTTTCTTATATTCTAAGTTTTTCAGTGCAACTCACTCATATACTATGTACTACACTGTGCATTTCGTGTAATGCGGGTTTTTCAGTACATTCTAAGTTTTTCAGTGCAACTCACTCATATACTATGTACTACACTGTGCGTTTCTTATATTCTAATTTTTTCAGTGCAACTCACTCATATACTATGTACTACACTGTGCGTTTCTTATATTCTAAGTTTTTCAGTGCAACTCACTCATATACTATGTACTACACTGTGCGTTTCTAATATTCTAAGTTTTTCAGTGCAACTCACTCATATACTATGTACTACACTGTGCATTTCGTGTAATGCGGGTTTTTCAGTAAATTCTAAGTTTTTCAGTGCAACTCACTCATATACTATGTACTACACTGTGCGTTTCTTATATTCTAAGTTTTTCAGTGCAACTCACTCATATACTATGTACTACACTGTGCGTTTCTTAAATTCTAAGTTTTTCAGTGCAACTCACTCATATACTATGTACTACAATGTGCGTTTCTTATATTCTAAGTTTTTCAGTGCAACTCACTCATATACTATGTACTACACTGTGCGTTTCTTATATTCTAAGTTTTTCAGTGCAACTCACTCATATACTATGTACTACACTGTGCGTTTCTTATATTCTAAGTTTTTCAGTGCAACTCACTCATATACTATGTACTACACTGTGCGTTTCTTATATTCTAAGTTTTTCAGTGCAACTCACTCATATACTATGTACTACACTGTGCGTTTCTTATATTCTAAGTTTTTCAGTGCAACTCACTCATATACTATGTACTACACTGTGCATTTCGTGTAATGCGGGTTTTTCAGTAAATTCTAAGTTTTTCAGTGCAACTCACTCATATACTATGTACTACACTGTGCGTTTCTTATATTCAAAGTTTTTCAGTGCAACTCACTCATATACTATGTACTACACTGTGCGTTTCTTATATTCTAAGTTTTTCAGTGCAACTCACTCATATACTATGTACTACACTGTGCGTTTCTTATATTCTAAGTTTTTCAGTGCAACTCACTCATATACTATGTACTACACTGTGCGTTTCTTATATTCTAATTTTTTCAGTGCAACTCACTCATATACTATGTACTACACTGTGCGTTTCTTATATTCTAAGTTTTTCAGTGCAACTCACTCATATACTATGTACTACACTGTGCGTTTCTTATATTCTAAGTTTTTCAGTGCAACTCACTCATATACTATGTACTACACTGTGCGTTTCTTATATTCTAAGTTTTTCAGTGCAACTCACTCATATACTATGTACTACACTGTGCGTTTCTTATATTCTAAGTTTTTCAGTGCAACTCACTCATATACTATGTACTACACTGTGCGTTTCTTATATTCTATGTTTTTCAGTGCAACTCACTCATATACTATGTACTACACTGTGCGTTTCTTAAATTCTAAGTTTTTCAGTGCAACTCACTCATCTACTATGTACTACAATGTGCGTTTCTTATATTCTAAGTTTTTCAGTGCAACTCACTCATATACTATGTACTACACTGTGCGTTTCTTATATTCTAAGTTTTTCAGTGCAACTCACTCATATACTATGTACTACACTGTGCGTTTCTTATATTCTAAGTTTTTCAGTGCAACTCACTCATATACTATGTACTACACTGTGCGTTTCTTATATTCTAAGTTTTTCAGTGCAACTCACTCATATACTATGTACTACACTGTGCATTTCGTGTAATGCGGGTTTTTCAGTAAATTCTAAGTTTTTCAGTGCAACTCACTCATATACTATGTACTACACTGCGTTTCTTATATTCTAAGTTTTTCAGTGCAACTCACTCATATACTATATACTACACTGTGCGTTTCTTATATTCTAAGTTTTTCAGTGCAACTCACTCATATACTATGTACTACACTGTGCGGTTCTTATATTCTAAGTTTTTCAGTGCAACTCACTCATATACTATGTACTACACTGTGCGTTTCTTATATTCTAAGTTTTTCAGTGCAACTCACTCATATACTATGTACTACACTGTGCGTTTCTTATATTCTAAGTTTTTCAGTGCAACTCACTCATATACTATGTACTACACTGTGCGTTTCTTATATTCTAAGTTTTTCAGTGCAACTCACTCATATACTATGTACTACACAGTGCATTTCGTGTAATGCGGGTTTTTCAGTAAATTCTAAGTTTTTCAGTGCAACTCACTCATATACTATGTACTACACTGTGCGTTTCTTAAATTCTAAGTTTTTCAGTGCAACTCACTCATATACTATGTACTACAATGTGCGTTTCTTATATTCTAAGTTTTTCAGTGCAACTCACTCATATACTATGTACTACACTGTGCGTTTCTTATATTCTAAGTTTTTCAGTGCAACTCACTCATATAGTATGTACTACACTGTGCGTTTCTTATATTCTAAGTTTTTCAGTGCAACTCACTCATATACTATGTACTACACTGTGCGTTTCTTATATTCTAAGTTTTTCAGTGCAACTCACTCATATACTATGTACTACACTGTGCGTTTCTTATATTCTAAGTTTTTCAGTGCAACTCACTCATATACTATGTACTACACTGTGCGTTTCTTATATTCTAAGTTTTTCAGTGCAACTCACTCATATACTATGTACTATACTGTGCGTTTCTTATATTCTAAGTTTTTCAGTGCAACTCACTCATATACTATGTACTACACTGTGCGTTTCTTATATTCTAAGTTTTTCTGTGCAACTCACTCATATACTATGTACTACACTGTGCGTTTCTTATATTCTAAGTTTTTCGGTGCAACTCACTCATATACTATGTACTACACTGTGCGTTTCTTATATTCTAAGTTTTTCGGTGCAACTCACTCATATACTATGTACTACACTGTGCGTTTCTTATATTCTAAGTTTTTCAGTGCAACTCACTCATATACTATGTACTACACTGTGCGTTTCTTATATTCTAAGTTTTTCAGTACAACTCACTCATATACTATGTACTACACTGTGCGTTTCTTATATTCTAAGTTTTTCAGTGCAACTCACTCATATACTATGTACTACACTGTGCATTTCGTGTAATGCGGGTTTTTCAGTAAATTCTAAGTTTTTCAGTGCAACTCACTCATATACTATGTACTACACTGTGCGTTTCTTATATTCTAAGTTTTTCAGTGCAACTCACTCATATACTATGTACTACACTGTGCGTTTCTTAAATTCTAAGTTTTTCAGTGCAACTCACTCATATACTATGTACTACAATGTGCGTTTCTTATATTCTAAGTTTTTCAGTGCAACTCACTCATATACTATGTACTACACTGTGCGTTTCTTATATTCTAAGTTTTTCAGTGCAACTCACTCATATACTATGTACTACACTGTGCGTTTCTTATATTCTAATTTTTTCAGTGCAACTCACTCATATACTATGTACTACACTGTGCGTTTCTTATATTCTAAGTTTTTCAGTGCAACTCACTCATATACTATGTACTACACTGTGCGTTTCTTATATTCTAAGTTTTTTAGTGCAACTCACTCATATACTATGTACTACACTGTGCGTTTCTTATGTTCTAAGTTTTTAAGTGCAACTCACTCATATACTATGTACTACACTGTGCGTTTCTTATATTCTAAGTTTTTCAGTGCAACTCACTCATATACTATGTACTACACTGTGCGTTTCTTATATTCTAAGTTTTTCAGTGCAACTCACTCATATACAATGTACTACACTGTGCATTTCGTGTAATGCGGGTTTTTCAGTAAATTCTAAGTTTTCCAGTGCAACTCACTCATATACTTTGTACTACACTGTGCGTTTCTTATATTCTAAGTTTTTCAGTGCAACTCACTCATATACTATGTACTACACTGTGCGTTTCTTATATTCTAAGTTTTTCAGTGCAACTCACTCATATACTATGTACTACACTGTGCGTTTCTTATATTCTAAGTTTTTCAGTGCAACTCACTCATATACTATGTACTACACTGTGCATTTCGTGTAATGCGGGTTTTTCAGTAAATTCTAAGTTTTTCAGTGCAACTCACTCATATACTATGTACTACACTGTGCGTTTCTTATATTCTAAGTTTTTCAGTGCAACTCACTCATATACTATGTACTACACTGTGCGTTTCTTAAATTCTAAGTTTTTCAGTGCAACTCACTCATATACTATGTACTACAATGTGCGTTTCTTATATTCTAAGTTTTTCAGTGCAACTCACTCATATACTATGTACTACACTGTGCGTTTCTTATATTCTAAGTTTTTCAGTGCAACTCACTCATATACTATGTACTACACTGTGCGTTTCTTATATTCTAAGTTTTTCAGTGCAACTCACTCATATACTATGTACTACACTGTGCGTTTCTTATATTCTAAGTTTTTCAGTGCAACTCACTCATATACTATGTACTACACTGTGCGTTTCTTATATTCTAAGTTTTTCAGTGCAACTCACTCATATACTATGTACTACACTGTGCGTTTCTTATATTCTAAGTTTTTCAGTGCAACTCACTCATATACTATGTACTACACTGTGCGTTTCTTATATTCTAAGTTTTTCAGTGCAACTCACTCATATACTATGTACTACACTGTGCGTTTCTTAAATTCTAAGTTTTTCAGTGCAACTCACTCATATACTATGTACTACAATGTGCGTTTCTTATATTCTAAGTTTTTCAGTGCAACTCACTCATATACTATGTACTACACTGTGCGTTTCTTATATTCTAAGTTTTTCAGTGCAACTCACTCATATACTATGTACTACACTGTGCGTTTCTTATATTCTAAGTTTTTCAGTGCAACTCACTCATATACTATGTACTACACTGTGCGTTTCTTATATTCTAAGTTTTTCAGTGCAACTCACTCATACTATGTACTACACTGTGCATTTCGTGTAATGCGGGTTTTTCAGAAAATTCTAAGTTTTTCAGTGCAACTCACTCATATACTATGTACTACACTGTGCGTTTTTTATATTCTAAGTTTTTTAGTGCAACTCACTCATATACTATGTACTACACTGTGCGTTTCTTAAATTCTAAGTTTTTCAGTGCAACTCACTCATATACTATGTACTACAATGTGCGTTTCTTATATTCTAAGTTTTTCAGTGCAACTCACTCATATACTATGTACTACACTGTGCGTTTCTTATATTCTAAGTTTTTCAGTGCAACTCACTCATATACTATGTACTACACTGTGCGTTTCTTATATTCTAAGTTTTTCAGTGCAACTCACTCATATACTATGTACTACACTGTGAGTTTCTTATATTCTAAGTTTTTCAGTGCAACTCACTCATATACTATGTACTACACTGTGCGTTTCTTAAATTCTAAGTTTTTCAGTGCAACTCACTCATATACTATGTACTACAATGTGCGTTTCTTATATTCTACGTTTTTCAGTGCAACTCACTCATATACTATGTACTACACTGTGCGTTTCTTATATTCTAAGTTTTTCAGTGCAACTCACTCATATACTATGTACTACACTGTGCGTTTCTTATATTCTAATTTTTTCAGTGCAACTCACTCATATACTATGTACTACACTGTGCGTTTCTTATATTCTAAGTTTTTCAGTGCAACTCACTCATATACTATGTACTACACTGTGCGTTTCTTATATTCTAAGTTTTTTAGTGCAACTCACTCATATACTATGTACTACACTGTGCGTTTCTTATGTTCTAAGTTTTTAAGTGCAACTCACTCATATACTATGTACTACACTGTGCGTTTCTTATATTCTAAGTTTTTCAGTGCAACTCACTCATATACTATGTACTACACTGTGCGTTTCTTATATTCTAAGTTTTTCAGTGCAACTCACTCATATACTATGTACTACACTGTGCATTTCGTGTAATGCGGGTTTTTCAGTAAATTCTAAGTTTTCCAGTGCAACTCACTCATATACTTTGTACTACACTGTGCGTTTCTTATATTCTAAGTTTTTCAGTGCAACTCACTCATATACTATGTACTACACTGTGCGTTTCTTATATTCTAAGTTTTTCAGTGCAACTCACTCATATACTATGTACTACACTGTGCGTTTCTTATATTCTAAGTTTTTCAGTGCAACTCACTCATATACTATGTACTACACTTTGCATTTCGTGTAATGCGGGTTTTTCAGTAAATTCTAAGTTTTTCAGTGCAACTCACTCATATACTATGTACTACACTGTGCGTTTCTTATATTCTAAGTTTTTCAGTGCAACTCACTCATATACTATGTACTACACTGTGCGTTTCTTAAATTCTAAGTTTTTCAGTGCAACTCACTCATATACTATGTACTACAATGTGCGTTTCTTATATTCTAAGTTTTTCAGTGCAACTCACTCATATACTATGTACTACACTGTGCGTTTCTTATATTCTAAGTTTTTCAGTGCAACTCACTCATATACTATGTACTACACTGTGCGTTTCTTATATTCTAAGTTTTTCAGTGCAACTCACTCATATACTATGTACTACACTGTGCGTTTCTTATATTCTAAGTTTTTCAGTGCAACTCACTCATATACTATGTACTACACTGTGCGTTTCTTATATTCTAAGTTTTTCAGTGCAACTCACTCATATACTATGTACTACACTGTGCGTTTCTTATATTCTAAGTTTTTCAGTGCAACTCACTCATATACTATGTACTACACTGTGCGTTTCTTATATTCTAAGTTTTTCAGTGCAACTCACTCATATACTATGTACTACACTGTGCGTTTCTTAAATTCTAAGTTTTTCAGTGCAACTCACTCATATACTATGTACTACAATGTGCGTTTCTTATATTCTAAGTTTTTCAGTGCAACTCACTCATATACTATGTACTACACTGTGCGTTTCTTATATTCTAAGTTTTTCAGTGCAACTCACTCATATACTATGTACTACACTGTGCGTTTCTTATATTCTAAGTTTTTCAGTGCAACTCACTCATATACTATGTACTACACTGTGCGTTTCTTATATTCTAAGTTTTTCAGTGCAACTCACTCATACTATGTACTACACTGTGCATTTCGTGTAATGCGGGTTTTTCAGAAAATTCTAAGTTTTTCAGTGCAACTCACTCATATACTATGTACTACACTGTGCGTTTCTTATATTCTAAGTTTTTCAGTGCAACTCACTCATATACTATGTACTACACTGTGCGTTTCTTAAATTCTAAGTTTTTCAGTGCAACTCACTCATATACTATGTACTACAATGTGCGTTTCTTATATTCTAAGTTTTTCAGTGCAACTCACTCATATACTATGTACTACACTGTGCGTTTCTTATATTCTAAGTTTTTCAGTGCAACTCACTCATATACTATGTACTACACTGTGCGTTTCTTATATTCTAAGTTTTTCAGTGCAACTCACTCATATACTATGTACTACACTGTGCGTTTCTTATATTCTAAGTTTTTCAGTGCAACTCACTCATATACTATGCACTACACTGTGCGTTTCTTATATTCTAAGTTTTTCAGTGCAACTCACTCATATACTATGTACTACACTGTGCGTTTCTTATATTCTAATTTTTTCAGTGCAACTCACTCATATACTATGTACTACACTGTGCGTTTCTTATATTCTAAGTTTTTCAGTGCAACTCACTCATATACTATGTACTACACTGTGCGTTTCTTATATTCTAAGTTTTTCAGTGCAACTCACTCATATACTATGTACTACACTGTGCGTTTCTTATATTCTAATTTTTTCAGTGCAACTCACTCATATACTATGTACTACACTGTGCGTTTCTTATATTCTAAGTTTTTCAGTGCAACTCACTCATATACTATGTACTACACTGTGCGTTTCTTATATTCTAAGTTTTTCAGTGCAACTCACTCATATACTATGTACTACACTGTGCGTTTCTTATATTCTAAGTTTTTCAGTGCAACTCACTCATATACTATGTACTACACTGTGCGTTTCTTAAATTCTAAGTTTTTCAGTGCAACTCACTCATATACTATGTACTACAATGTGCGTTTCTTATATTCTAAGTTTTTCAGTGCAACTCACTCATATACTATGTACTACACTGTGCGTTTCTTATATTCTAAGTTTTTCAGTGCAACTCACTCATATACTATGTACTACACTGTGCGTTTCTTATATTCTAAGTTTTTCAGTGCAACTCACTCATATACTATGTACTACACAGTGCATTTCGTGTAATGCGGGTTTTTCAGTAAATTCTAAGTTTTTCAGTGCAACTCACTCATATACTATGTACTACACTGTGCGTTTCTTAAATTCTAAGTTTTTCAGTGCAACTCACTCATATACTATGTACTACAATGTGCGTTTCTTATATTCTAAGTTTTTCAGTGCAACTCACTCATATACTATGTACTACACTGTGCGTTTCTTATATTCTAAGTTTTTCAGTGCAACTCACTCATATAGTATGTACTACACTGTGCGTTTCTTATATTCTAAGTTTTTCAGTGCAACTCACTCATATACTATGTACTACACTGTGCGTTTCTTATATTCTAAGTTTTTCAGTGCAACTCACTCATATACTATGTACTACACTGTGCGTTTCTTATATTCTAAGTTTTTCAGTGCAACTCACTCATATACTATGTACTACACTGTGCGTTTCTTATATTCTAAGTTTTTCAGTGCAACTCACTCATATACTATGTACTATACTGTGCGTTTCTTATATTCTAAGTTTTTCAGTGCAACTCACTCATATACTATGTACTACACTGTGCGTTTCTTATATTCTAAGTTTTTCTGTGCAACTCACTCATATACTATGTACTACACTGTGCGTTTCTTATATTCTAAGTTTTTCGGTGCAACTCACTCATATACTATGTACTACACTGTGCGTTTCTTATATTCTAAGTTTTTCGGTGCAACTCACTCATATACTATGTACTACACTGTGCGTTTCTTATATTCTAAGTTTTTCAGTGCAACTCACTCATATACTATGTACTACACTGTGCGTTTCTTATATTCTAAGTTTTTCAGTACAACTCACTCATATACTATGTACTACACTGTGCGTTTCTTATATTCTAAGTTTTTCAGTGCAACTCACTCATATACTATGTACTACACTGTGCATTTCGTGTAATGCGGGTTTTTCAGTAAATTCTAAGTTTTTCAGTGCAACTCACTCATATACTATGTACTACACTGTGCGTTTCTTATATTCTAAGTTTTTCAGTGCAACTCACTCATATACTATGTACTACACTGTGCGTTTCTTAAATTCTAAGTTTTTCAGTGCAACTCACTCATATACTATGTACTACAATGTGCGTTTCTTATATTCTAAGTTTTTCAGTGCAACTCACTCATATACTATGTACTACACTGTGCGTTTCTTATATTCTAAGTTTTTCAGTGCAACTCACTCATATACTATGTACTACACTGTGCGTTTCTTATATTCTAATTTTTTCAGTGCAACTCACTCATATACTATGTACTACACTGTGCGTTTCTTATATTCTAAGTTTTTCAGTGCAACTCACTCATATACTATGTACTACACTGTGCGTTTCTTATATTCTAAGTTTTTTAGTGCAACTCACTCATATACTATGTACTACACTGTGCGTTTCTTATGTTCTAAGTTTTTAAGTGCAACTCACTCATATACTATGTACTACACTGTGCGTTTCTTATATTCTAAGTTTTTCAGTGCAACTCACTCATATACTATGTACTACACTGTGCGTTTCTTATATTCTAAGTTTTTCAGTGCAACTCACTCATATACAATGTACTACACTGTGCATTTCGTGTAATGCGGGTTTTTCAGTAAATTCTAAGTTTTCCAGTGCAACTCACTCATATACTTTGTACTACACTGTGCGTTTCTTATATTCTAAGTTTTTCAGTGCAACTCACTCATATACTATGTACTACACTGTGCGTTTCTTATATTCTAAGTTTTTCAGTGCAACTCACTCATATACTATGTACTACACTGTGCGTTTCTTATATTCTAAGTTTTTCAGTGCAACTCACTCATATACTATGTACTACACTGTGCATTTCGTGTAATGCGGGTTTTTCAGTAAATTCTAAGTTTTTCAGTGCAACTCACTCATATACTATGTACTACACTGTGCGTTTCTTATATTCTAAGTTTTTCAGTGCAACTCACTCATATACTATGTACTACACTGTGCGTTTCTTAAATTCTAAGTTTTTCAGTGCAACTCACTCATATACTATGTACTACAATGTGCGTTTCTTATATTCTAAGTTTTTCAGTGCAACTCACTCATATACTATGTACTACACTGTGCGTTTCTTATATTCTAAGTTTTTCAGTGCAACTCACTCATATACTATGTACTACACTGTGCGTTTCTTATATTCTAAGTTTTTCAGTGCAACTCACTCATATACTATGTACTACACTGTGCGTTTCTTATATTCTAAGTTTTTCAGTGCAACTCACTCATATACTATGTACTACACTGTGCGTTTCTTATATTCTAAGTTTTTCAGTGCAACTCACTCATATACTATGTACTACACTGTGCGTTTCTTATATTCTAAGTTTTTCAGTGCAACTCACTCATATACTATGTACTACACTGTGCGTTTCTTATATTCTAAGTTTTTCAGTGCAACTCACTCATATACTATGTACTACACTGTGCGTTTCTTAAATTCTAAGTTTTTCAGTGCAACTCACTCATATACTATGTACTACAATGTGCGTTTCTTATATTCTAAGTTTTTCAGTGCAACTCACTCATATACTATGTACTACACTGTGCGTTTCTTATATTCTAAGTTTTTCAGTGCAACTCACTCATATACTATGTACTACACTGTGCGTTTCTTATATTCTAAGTTTTTCAGTGCAACTCACTCATATACTATGTACTACACTGTGCGTTTCTTATATTCTAAGTTTTTCAGTGCAACTCACTCATACTATGTACTACACTGTGCATTTCGTGTAATGCGGGTTTTTCAGAAAATTCTAAGTTTTTCAGTGCAACTCACTCATATACTATGTACTACACTGTGCGTTTTTTATATTCTAAGTTTTTTAGTGCAACTCACTCATATACTATGTACTACACTGTGCGTTTCTTAAATTCTAAGTTTTTCAGTGCAACTCACTCATATACTATGTACTACAATGTGCGTTTCTTATATTCTAAGTTTTTCAGTGCAACTCACTCATATACTATGTACTACACTGTGCGTTTCTTATATTCTAAGTTTTTCAGTGCAACTCACTCATATACTATGTACTACACTGTGCGTTTCTTATATTCTAAGTTTTTCAGTGCAACTCACTCATATACTATGTACTACACTGTGAGTTTCTTATATTCTAAGTTTTTCAGTGCAACTCACTCATATACTATGTACTACACTGTGCGTTTCTTAAATTCTAAGTTTTTCAGTGCAACTCACTCATATACTATGTACTACAATGTGCGTTTCTTATATTCTACGTTTTTCAGTGCAACTCACTCATATACTATGTACTACACTGTGCGTTTCTTATATTCTAAGTTTTTCAGTGCAACTCACTCATATACTATGTACTACACTGTGCGTTTCTTATATTCTAATTTTTTCAGTGCAACTCACTCATATACTATGTACTACACTGTGCGTTTCTTATATTCTAAGTTTTTCAGTGCAACTCACTCATATACTATGTACTACACTGTGCGTTTCTTATATTCTAAGTTTTTTAGTGCAACTCACTCATATACTATGTACTACACTGTGCGTTTCTTATGTTCTAAGTTTTTAAGTGCAACTCACTCATATACTATGTACTACACTGTGCGTTTCTTATATTCTAAGTTTTTCAGTGCAACTCACTCATATACTATGTACTACACTGTGCGTTTCTTATATTCTAAGTTTTTCAGTGCAACTCACTCATATACTATGTACTACACTGTGCATTTCGTGTAATGCGGGTTTTTCAGTAAATTCTAAGTTTTCCAGTGCAACTCACTCATATACTTTGTACTACACTGTGCGTTTCTTATATTCTAAGTTTTTCAGTGCAACTCACTCATATACTATGTACTACACTGTGCGTTTCTTATATTCTAAGTTTTTCAGTGCAACTCACTCATATACTATGTACTACACTGTGCGTTTCTTATATTCTAAGTTTTTCAGTGCAACTCACTCATATACTATGTACTACACTGTGCATTTCGTGTAATGCGGGTTTTTCAGTAAATTCTAAGTTTTTCAGTGCAACTCACTCATATACTATGTACTACACTGTGCGTTTCTTATATTCTAAGTTTTTCAGTGCAACTCACTCATATACTATGTACTACACTGTGCGTTTCTTAAATTCTAAGTTTTTCAGTGCAACTCACTCATATACTATGTACTACAATGTGCGTTTCTTATATTCTAAGTTTTTCAGTGCAACTCACTCATATACTATGTACTACACTGTGCGTTTCTTATATTCTAAGTTTTTCAGTGCAACTCACTCATATACTATGTACTACACTGTGCGTTTCTTATATTCTAAGTTTTTCAGTGCAACTCACTCATATACTATGTACTACACTGTGCGTTTCTTATATTCTAAGTTTTTCAGTGCAACTCACTCATATACTATGTACTACACTGTGCGTTTCTTATATTCTAAGTTTTTCAGTGCAACTCACTCATATACTATGTACTACACTGTGCGTTTCTTATATTCTAAGTTTTTCAGTGCAACTCACTCATATACTATGTACTACACTGTGCGTTTCTTATATTCTAAGTTTTTCAGTGCAACTCACTCATATACTATGTACTACACTGTGCGTTTCTTAAATTCTAAGTTTTTCAGTGCAACTCACTCATATACTATGTACTACAATGTGCGTTTCTTATATTCTAAGTTTTTCAGTGCAACTCACTCATATACTATGTACTACACTGTGCGTTTCTTATATTCTAAGTTTTTCAGTGCAACTCACTCATATACTATGTACTACACTGTGCGTTTCTTATATTCTAAGTTTTTCAGTGCAACTCACTCATATACTATGTACTACACTGTGCGTTTCTTATATTCTAAGTTTTTCAGTGCAACTCACTCATACTATGTACTACACTGTGCATTTCGTGTAATGCGGGTTTTTCAGAAAATTCTAAGTTTTTCAGTGCAACTCACTCATATACTATGTACTACACTGTGCGTTTCTTATATTCTAAGTTTTTCAGTGCAACTCACTCATATACTATGTACTACACTGTGCGTTTCTTAAATTCTAAGTTTTTCAGTGCAACTCACTCATATACTATGTACTACAATGTGCGTTTCTTATATTCTAAGTTTTTCAGTGCAACTCACTCATATACTATGTACTACACTGTGCGTTTCTTATATTCTAAGTTTTTCAGTGCAACTCACTCATATACTATGTACTACACTGTGCGTTTCTTATATTCTAAGTTTTTCAGTGCAACTCACTCATATACTATGTACTACACTGTGCGTTTCTTATATTCTAAGTTTTTCAGTGCAACTCACTCATATACTATGCACTACACTGTGCGTTTCTTATATTCTAAGTTTTTCAGTGCAACTCACTCATATACTATGTACTACACTGTGCGTTTCTTATATTCTAATTTTTTCAGTGCAACTCACTCATATACTATGTACTACACTGTGCGTTTCTTATATTCTAAGTTTTTCAGTGCAACTCACTCATATACTATGTACTACACTGTGCGTTTCTTATATTCTATGTTTTTCAGTGAAACTCACTCATATACTATGTACTACACTGTGCGTTTCTTATATTCTAAGTTTTTCAGTGCAACTCACTCATATACTATGTACTACACTGTGCGTTTCTTATATTCTAAGTTTTTCAGTGCAACTCACTCATATACTATGTACTACACTGTGCGTTTCTTATATTCTAGGTTTTTCAGTGCAACTCACTCATATACTAAGTACTGCACTGTGCGTTTCTTATATTCTAAGTTTTTCAGTGCAACTCACTCATATACTATGTACTGCACTGTGCGTTTCTTATATTCTAAGTTTTTCAGTGCAACTCACTCATATACTATGTACTGCACTGTGCGTTTCTTATATTCTAAGTTTTTCAGTGCAACTCACTCATATACTATGTACTGCACTGTGCGTTTCTTATATTCTAAGTTTTTCAGTGCAACTCACTCATATACTATGTACTACACTGTGCGTTTCTTATATTCTAAGTTTTTCAGTGCAACTCACTCATATACTATGTACTACACTGTGCGTTTCTTAAATTCTAAGTTTTTCAGTTCAACTCACTCATATACTAAGTACTACAATGTGCGTTTCTTATATTCTAAGTTTTTCAGTGCAACTCACTCATATACTATGTACTACACTGTGCGTTTCTTATATTCTAAGTTTTTCAGTGCAACTCACTCATATACTATGCACTACACTGTGCGTTTCTTATATTCTAAGTTTTTCAGTGCAACTCACTCATATACTATGTACTACACTGTGCGTTTCTTATATTCTAATTTTTTCAGTGCAACTCACTCATATACTATGTACTACACTGTGCGTTTCTTATATTCTAAGTTTTTCAGTGCAACTCACTCATATACTATGTACTACACTGTGCGTTTCTTATATTCTATGTTTTTCAGTGAAACTCACTCATATACTATGTACTACACTGTGCGTTTCTTATATTCTAAGTTTTTCAGTGCAACTCACTCATATACTATGTACTACACTGTGCGTTTCTTATATTCTAAGTTTTTCAGTGCAACTCACTCATATACTATGTACTACACTGTGCGTTTCTTATATTCTAGGTTTTTCAGTGCAACTCACTCATATACTAAGTACTGCACTGTGCGTTTCTTATATTCTAAGTTTTTCAGTGCAACTCACTCATATACTATGTACTGCACTGTGCGTTTCTTATATTCTAAGTTTTTCAGTGCAACTCACTCATATACTATGTACTGCACTGTGCGTTTCTTATATTCTAAGTTTTTCAGTGCAACTCACTCATATACTATGTACTGCACTGTGCGTTTCTTATATTCTAAGTTTTTCAGTGCAACTCACTCATATACTATGTACTACACTGTGCGTTTCTTATATTCTAAGTTTTTCAGTGCAACTCACTCATATACTATGTACTACACTGTGCGTTTCTTAAATTCTAAGTTTTTCAGTTCAACTCACTCATATACTAAGTACTACAATGTGCGTTTCTTATATTCTAAGTTTTTCAGTGCAACTCACTCATATACTATGTACTACACTGTGCGTTTCTTATATTCTAAGTTTTTCAGTGCAACTCACTCATATACTATGTACTACACTGTGCGTTTCTTAAATTCTAAGTTTTTCAGTGCAACTCACTCATATACTATGTACTACACTGTGCGTTTCTTATATTCTAAGTTTTTCAGTGCAACTCACTCATATACTATGTACTACACTGTGCGTTTCTTATATTCTAAGTTTTTCAGTGCAACTCACTCATATACTATGTACTACACTGTGCGTTTCTTAAATTCTAAGTTTTTCAGTGCAACTCACTCATATACTATGTACTACAATGTGCGTTTCTTATATTCTAAGTTTTTCAGTGCAACTCACTCATATACTATGTACTACACTGTGCGTTTCTTATATTCTAAGTTTTTCAGTGCAACTCACTCATATACTATGTACTACACTGTGCGTTTCTTATATTCTAAGTTTTTCAGTGCAACTCACTCATATACTATGTACTACACTGTGCGTTTCTTATATTCTAAGTTTTTCAGTGCAACTCACTCATATACTATGTACTACACTGTGCGTTTCTTATATTCTAAGTTTTTCAGTGCAACTCACTCATATACTATGTACTACACTGTGCGTTTCTTATATTCTAAGTTTTTCAGTGCAACTCACTCATATACTATGTACTACACTGTGCGTTTCTTATATTCTAAGTTTTTCAGTGCAACTCACTCATATACTATGTACTACACTGTGCGTTTCTTAAATTCTAAGTTTTTCAGTGCAACTCACTCATATACTATGTACTACAATGTGCGTTTCTTATATTCTAAGTTTTTCAGTGCAACTCACTCATATACTATGTACTACACTGTGCGTTTCTTATATTCTAAGTTTTTCAGTGCAACTCACTCATATACTATGTACTACACTGTGCGTTTCTTATATTCTAAGTTTTTCAGTGCAACTCACTCATATACTATGTACTACACTGTGCGTTTCTTATATTCTAAGTTTTTCAGTGCAACTCACTCATATACTATGTACTACACTGTGCATTTCGTGTAATGCGGGTTTTTCAGAAAATTCTAAGTTTTTCAGTGCAACTCACTCATATACTATGTACTACACTGTGCGTTTCTTATATTCTAAGTTTTTCAGTGCAACTCACTCATATACTATGTACTACACTGTGCGTTTCTTATATTCTAAGTTTTTCAGTGCAACTCACTCATATACTATGTACTACACTGTGCGTTTCTTATATTCTAAGTTTTTCAGTGCAACTCACTCATATACTATGTACTACACTGTGCGTTTCTTATATTCTAAGTTTTTCAGTGCAACTCACTCATATACTATGTACTACACTTTGCGTTTCTTATATTCTAAGTTTTTCAGTGCAACTCACTCATATACTATGTACTACACTGTGCGTTTCTTATATTCTAAGTTTTTCAGTGCAACTCACTCATATACTATGTACTACACTGTGCGTTTCTTATATTCTAATTTTTTCAGTGCAACTCACTCATATACTATGTACTACACTGTGCGTTTCTTATATTCTAAGTTTTTCAGTGCAACTCACTCATATACTATGTACTACACTGTGCGTTTCTTATATTCTATGTTTTTCAGTGAAACTCACTCATATACTATGTACTACACTGTGCGTTTCTTATATTCTAAGTTTTTCAGTGCAACTCACTCATATACTATGTACTACACTGTGCGTTTCTTATATTCTAAGTTTTTCAGTGCAACTCACTCGTATACTATGTACTACACTGTGCGTTTCTTATATTCTAAGTTTTTCAGTGCAACTCACTCATATACTAAGTACTGCACTGTGCGTTTCTTATATTCTAAGTTTTTCAGTGCAACTCACTCATATACTATGTACTGCACTGTGCGTTTCTTATATTCTAAGTTTTTCAGTGCAACTCACTCATATACTATGTACTGCACTGTGCGTTTCTTATATTCTAAGTTTTTCAGTGCAACTCACTCATATACTATGTACTGCACTGTGCGTTTCTTATATTCTAAGTTTTTCAGTGCAACTCACTCATATACTATGTACTACACTGTGCGTTTCTTATATTCTAAGTTTTTCAGTGCAACTCACTCATATACTATGTACTACACTGTGCGTTTCTTAAATTCTAAGTTTTTCAGTTCAACTCACTCATATACTAAGTACTACAATGTGCGTTTCTTATATTCTAAGTTTTTCAGTGCAACTCACTCATATACTATGTACTACACTGTGCGTTTCTTATATTCTAAGTTTTTCAGTGCAACTCACTCATATACTATGTACTACACTGTGCGTTTCTTAAATTCTAAGTTTTTCAGTGCAACTCACTCATATACTATGTACTACACTGTGCGTTTCTTATATTCTAAGTTTTTCAGTGCAACTCACTCATATACTATGTACTACACTGTGCGTTTCTTATATTCTAAGTTTTTCAGTGCAACTCACTCATATACTATGTACTACACTGTGCGTTTCTTAAATTCTAAGTTTTTCAGTGCAACTCACTCATATACTATGTACTACAATGTGCGTTTCTTATATTCTAAGTTTTTCAGTGCAACTCACTCATATACTATGTACTACACTGTGCGTTTCTTATATTCTAAGTTTTTCAGTGCAACTCACTCATATACTATGTACTACACTGTGCGTTTCTTATATTCTAAGTTTTTCAGTGCAACTCACTCATATACTATGTACTACACTGTGCGTTTCTTATATTCTAAGTTTTTCAGTGCAACTCACTCATATACTATGTACTACACTGTGCGTTTCTTATATTCTAAGTTTTTCAGTGCAACTCACTCATATACTATGTACTACACTGTGCGTTTCTTATATTCTAAGTTTTTCAGTGCAACTCACTCATATACTATGTACTACACTGTGCGTTTCTTAAATTCTAAGTTTTTCAGTGCAACTCACTCATATACTATGTACTACAATGTGCGTTTCTTATATTCTAAGTTTTTCAGTGCAACTCACTCATATACTATGTACTACACTGTGCGTTTCTTATATTCTAAGTTTTTCAGTGCAACTCACTCATATACTATGTACTACACTGTGCGTTTCTTATATTCTAAGTTTTTCAGTGCAACTCACTCATATACTATGTACTACACTGTGCGTTTCTTATATTCTAAGTTTTTCAGTGCAACTCACTCATATACTATGTACTACACTGTGCATTTCGTGTAATGCGGGTTTTTCAGAAAATTCTAAGTTTTTCAGTGCAACTCACTCATATACTATGTACTACACTGTGCGTTTCTTATATTCTAAGTTTTTCAGTGCAACTCACTCATATACTATGTACTACACTGTGCGTTTCTTAAATTCTAAGTTTTTCAGTGCAACTCACTCATATACTATGTACTACAATGTGCGTTTCTTATATTCTAAGTTTTTCAGTGCAACTCACTCATATACTATGTACTACACTGTGCGTTTCTTATATTCTAAGTTTTTCAGTGCAACTCACTCATATACTATGTACTACACTGTGCGTTTCTTATATTCTAAGTTTTTCAGTGCAACTCACTCATATACTATGTACTACACTGTGCGTTTCTTATATTCTAAGTTTTTCAGTGCAACTCACTCATATACTATGTACTACACTGTGCGTTTCTTATATTCTAAGTTTTTCAGTGCAACTCACTCATATACTATGTACTACACTGTGCGTTTCTTATATTCTAATTTTTTCAGTGCAACTCACTCATATACTATGTACTACACTGTGCGTTTCTTATATTCTAAGTTTTTCAGTGCAACTCACTCATATACTATGTACTACACTGTGCATTTCTTATATTCTATGTTTTTCAGTGAAACTCACTCATATACTATGTACTACACTGTGCGTTTCTTATATTCTAAGTTTTTCAGTGCAACTCACTCATATACTATGTACTACACTGTGCGTTTCTTATATTCTAAGTTTTTCAGTGCAACTCACTCATATACTATGTACTACACTGTGCGTTTCTTATATTCTAAGTTTTTCAGTGCAACTCACTCATATACTTAGTACTGCACTGTGCGTTTCTTATATTCTAAGTTTTTCAGTGCAACTCACTCATATACTATGTACTGCACTGTGCGTTTCTTATATTCTAAGTTTTTCAGTGCAACTCACTCATATACTATGTACTGCACTGTGCGTTTCTTATATTCTAAGTTTTTCAGTGCAACTCACTCATATACTATGTACTGCACTGTGCGTTTCTTATATTCTAAGTTTTTCAGTGCAACTCACTCATATACTATGTACTACACTGTGCGTTTCTTAAATTCTAAGTTTTTCAGTGCAACTCACTCATATACTATGTACTACAATGTGCGTTTTTTATATTCTAAGTTTTTCAGTGCAACTCACTCATATACTATGTACTACACTGTGCGTTTCTTATATTCTAAGTTTTTCAGTGCAACTCACTCATATACTATGTACTACACTGTGCGTTTCTTATATTCTAAGTTTTTCAGTGCAACTCACTCATATACTATGTACTACACTGTGCGTTTCTTATATTCTAAGTTTTTCAGTGCAACTCACTCATATACTATGTACTACACTGTGCGTTTCTTATATTCTAAGTTTTTCAGTGCAACTCACTCATATACTATGTACTGCACTGTGCGTTTCTTATATTCTAAGTTTTTCAGTGCAACTCACTCATATACTATGTACTGCACTGTGCGTTTCTTATATTCTAAGTTTTTCAGTGCAACTCACTCATATACTATGTACTACACTGTGCGTTTCTTAAATTCTAAGTTTTTCAGTTCAACTCACTCATATACTATGTACTACAATGTGCGTTTCTTATATTCTAAGTTTTTCAGTGCAACTCACTCATATACTATGTACTACACTGTGCGTTTCTTATATTCTAAGTTTTTCAGTGCAACTCACTCATATACTATGTACTACACTGTGCGTTTCTTATATTCTAAGTTTTTCAGTGCAACTCACTCATATACTATGTACTACACTGTGCGTTTCTTATATTCTAAGTTTTTCAGTGCAACTCACTCATATACTATGTACTACACTGTGCGTTTCTTATATTCTAAGTTTTTCAGTGCAACTCACTCATACTATGTACTACACTGTGCGTTTCTTATATTCTAAAAGTTTTTCAGTGCAACTCACTCATATACTATGTACTACACTGTGCATTTCGTGTAATGCGGGTTTTTCAGTAAATTCTACGTTTTTCAGTGCAACTCACTCATATACTATGTACTACACTGTGCGTTTCTTATATTCTAAGTTTTTCAGTGCAACTCACTCATATATTATGTACTACATTGTGCGTTTCTTATATTCTAAGTTTTTCAGTGCAACTCACTCATATACTATGTACTACACTGTGCGTTTCTTATATTCTAAGTTTTTCAGTGCAACTCACTCATATACTATGTACTACACTGTGCGTTTCTTATATTCTAAGTTTTTCAGTGCAACTCACTCATATACTATGTACTACACTGTGCGCTTCTTATATTCTAAGTTTTTCAGTGCAACTCACTCATATACTATGTACTACACTGTGCGTTTCTTATATTCTAAGTTTTTCAGTGCAACTCACTCATATACTATGTACTACACTGTGCGTTTCTTATATTCTAAGTTTTTCAGTGCAACTCACTCATATACTATGTACTACACTGTGCGTTTCTTATATTCTAAGTTTTTCAGTGCAACTCACTCATATACTCTGTACTACACTGTGCGTTTCTTATATTCTAAGTTTTTCAGTGCAACTCACTCATATACTATGTACTACACTGTGCGTTTCTTATATTCTAAGTTTTTCAGTGCAACTCACTCATATACTATGTACTGCACTGTGCGTTTCTTATATTCTAAGTTTTTCAGTGCAACTCACTCATATACTATGTACTGCACTGTGCGTTTCTTATATTCTAAGTTTTTCAGTGCAACTCACTCATATACTATGTACTGCACTGTGCGTTTCTTATATTCTAAGTTTTTCAGTGCAACTCACTCATATACTATGTACTACACTGTGCGTTTCTTAAATTCTAAGTTTTTCAGTGCAACTCACTCATATACTATGTACTACAATGTGCGTTTTTTATATTCTAAGTTTTTCAGTGCAACTCACTCATATACTATGTACTACACTGTGCGTTTCTTATATTCTAAGTTTTTCAGTGCAACTCACTCATATACTATGTACTACACTGTGCGTTTCTTATATTCTAAGTTTTTCAGTGCAACTCACTCATATACTATGTACTACACTGTGCGTTTCTTATATTCTAAGTTTTTCAGTGCAACTCACTCATATACTATGTACTACACTGTGCGTTTCTTATATTCTAAGTTTTTCAGTGCAACTCACTCATATACTATGTACTGCACTGTGCGTTTCTTATATTCTAAGTTTTTCAGTGCAACTCACTCATATACTATGTACTGCACTGTGCGTTTCTTATATTCTAAGTTTTTCAGTGCAACTCACTCATATACTATGTACTACACTGTGCGTTTCTTAAATTCTAAGTTTTTCAGTTCAACTCACTCATATACTATGTACTACAATGTGCGTTTCTTATATTCTAAGTTTTTCAGTGCAACTCACTCATATACTATGTACTACACTGTGCGTTTCTTATATTCTAAGTTTTTCAGTGCAACTCACTCATATACTATGTACTACACTGTGCGTTTCTTATATTCTAAGTTTTTCAGTGCAACTCACTCATATACTATGTACTACACTGTGCGTTTCTTATATTCTAAGTTTTTCAGTGCAACTCACTCATATACTATGTACTACACTGTGCGTTTCTTATATTCTAAGTTTTTCAGTGCAACTCACTCATACTATGTACTACACTGTGCGTTTCTTATATTCTAAAGTTTTTCAGTGCAACTCACTCATATACTATGTACTACACTGTGCATTTCGTGTAATGCGGGTTTTTCAGTAAATTCTACGTTTTTCAGTGCAACTCACTCATATACTATGTACTACACTGTGCGTTTCTTATATTCTAAGTTTTTCAGTGCAACTCACTCATATATTATGTACTACATTGTGCGTTTCTTATATTCTAAGTTTTTCAGTGCAACTCACTCATATACTATGTACTACACTGTGCGTTTCTTATATTCTAAGTTTTTCAGTGCAACTCACTCATATACTATGTACTACACTGTGCGTTTCTTATATTCTAAGTTTTTCAGTGCAACTCACTCATATACTATGTACTACACTGTGCGCTTCTTATATTCTAAGTTTTTCAGTGCAACTCACTCATATACTATGTACTACACTGTGCGTTTCTTATATTCTAAGTTTTTCAGTGCAACTCACTCATATACTATGTACTACACTGTGCGTTTCTTATATTCTAAGTTTTTCAGTGCAACTCACTCATATACTATGTACTACACTGTGCGTTTCTTATATTCTAAGTTTTTCAGTGCAACTCACTCATATACTCTGTACTACACTGTGCGTTTCTTATATTCTAAGTTTTTCAGTGCAACTCACTCATATACTATGTACTACACTGTGCGTTTCTTATATTCTAAGTTTTTCAGTGCAACTCACTCATATACTATGTACTACACTGTGCGTTTCTTATATTCTAAGTTTTTCAGTGCAACTCACTCATATACTATGTACTACACTGTGCGTTTCTTATATTCTAAGTTTTTCAGTGCAACTCACTCATATACTATGTACTACACTGTGCGTTTCTTATATTCTAAGTTTTTCAGTGCAACTCACTCATATACTATGTACTACACTGTGCATTTCGTGTAATGCGGGTTTTTCAGTAAATTCTAAGTTTTTCAGTGCAACTCACTCATATACTATGTACTACACTGTGCGTTTCTTATATTCTAAGTTTTTGAGTGCAACTCACTCATATACTATGTACTACACTGTGCGTTTCTTATATTCTAAGTTTTTCAGTGCAACTCACTCATATACTATGTACTACACTGTGCGTTTCTTATATTCTAAGTTTTTCAGTGCAACTCACTCATATACTATGTACTACACTGTGCGTTTCTTATATTCTAAGTTTTTCAGTGCAACTCACTCATATACTATGTACTACACTGTGCGTTTCTTATATTCTAAGTTTTTCAGTGCAACTCACTCATATACTATGTACTACACTGTGCGTTTCTTATATTCTAAGTTTTTCAGTGCAACTCACTCATATACTATGTACTACACTGTGCGTTTCTTATATTCTAAGTTTTTCAGTGCAACTCACTCATATACTATGTACTACACTGTGCATTTCGTGTAATGCGGGTTTTTCAGTAAATTCTAAGTTTTTCAGTGCAACTCACTCATATACTATGTACTACACTGTGCGTTTCTTATATTCTAAGTTTTTGAGTGCAACTCACTCATATACTATGTACTACACTGTGCGTTTCTTATATTCTAAGTTTTTCAGTGCAACTCACTCATATACTATGTACTACACTGTGCGTTTCTTATATTCTAAGTTTTTCAGTGCAACTCACTCATATACTATGTACTACACTGTGCGTTTCTTATATTCTAAGTTTTTCAGTGCAACTCACTCATATACTATGTACTACACTGTGCTTTTCTTATATTATAAGTTTTTCAGTGCAACTCACTCATATACTATGTACTACACTGTGCGTTTCTTATATTCTAAGTTTTTCAGTGCAACTCACTCATATACTATGTACTACACTGTGCGTTTCTTATATTCTAAGTTTTTCAGTGCAACTCACTCATATACTATGTACTACACTGTGCATTTCGTGTAATGCGGGTTTTTCAGTAAATTCTAAGTTTTTCAGTGCAACTCACTCATATACTATGTACTACACTGTGCGTTTCTTATATTCTAAGTTTTTCAGTGCAACTCACTCATATACTATGTACTACACTGTGCGTTTCTTATATTCTAAGTTTTTCAGTGCAACTCACTCATATACTATGTACTACACTGTGCGTTTCTTATATTCTAAGTTTTTCAGTGCAACTCACTCATATACTATGTACTACACTGTGCGTTTCTTATATTCTAAGTTTTTCAGTGCAACTCACTCATATACTATGTACTACACTGTGCGTTTCTTATATTCTAAGTTTTTCAGTGCAACTCACTCATATACTATGTACTACACTGTGCGTTTCTTAAATTCTAAGTTTTTCAGTGCAACTCACTCATATACTATGTACTACAATGTGCGTTTCTTATATTCTAAGTTTTTCAGTGCAACTCACTCATATACTATGTACTACACTGTGCGTTTCTTATATTCTAAGTTTTTCAGTGCAACTCACTCATATACTATGTACTACACTGTGCGTTTCTTATATTCTAAGTTTTTCAGTGCAACTCACTCATATACTATGTACTACACTGTGCGTTTCTTATATTCTAAGTTTTTCAGTGCAACTCACTCATATACTATGTACTACACTGTGCATTTCGTGTAATGCGGGTTTTTCAGAAAATTCTAAGTTTTTCAGTGCAACTCACTCATATACTATGTACTACACTGTGCGTTTCTTATATTCTAAGTTTTTCAGTGCAACTCACTCATATACTATGTACTACACTGTGCGTTTCTTAAATTCTAAGTTTTTCAGTGCAACTCACTCATATACTATGTACTACAATGTGCGTTTCTTATATTCTAAGTTTTTCAGTGCAACTCACTCATATACTATGTACTACACTGTGCGTTTCTTATATTCTAAGTTTTTCAGTGCAACTCACTCATATACTATGTACTACACTGTGCGTTTCTTATATTCTAAGTTTTTCAGTGCAACTCACTCATATACTATGTACTACACTGTGCGTTTCTTATATTCTAAGTTTTTCAGTGCAACTCACTCATATACTATGTACTACACTGTGCGTTTCTTATATTCTAAGTTTTTCAGTGCAACTCACTCATATACTATGTACTACACTGTGCGTTTCTTATATTCTAATTTTTTCAGTGCAACTCACTCATATACTATGTACTACACTGTGCGTTTCTTATATTCTAAGTTTTTCAGTGCAACTCACTCATATACTATGTACTACACTGTGCGTTTCTTATATTCTAAGTTTTTCAGTGCAACTCACTCATATACTATGTACTACACTGTGCGTTTCTTATATTCTAAGTTTTTCAGTGCAACTCACTCATATACTATGTACTACACTGTGCGTTTCTTATATTCTAATTTTTTCAGTGCAACTCACTCATATACTATGTACTACACTGTGCGTTTCTTATATTCTAAGTTTTTCAGTGCAACTCACTCATATACTATGTACTACACTGTGCGTTTCTTATATTCTATGTTTTTCAGTGAAACTCACTCATATACTATGTACTACACTGTGCGTTTCTTATATTCTAAGTTTTTCAGTGCAACTCACTCATATACTATGTACTACACTGTGCGTTTCTTATATTCTAAGTTTTTCAGTGCAACTCACTCATATACTATGTACTACACTGTGCGTTTCTTATATTCTAAGTTTTTCAGTGCAACTCACTCATATACTAAGTACTGCACTGTGCGTTTCTTATATTCTAAGTTTTTCAGTGCAACTCACTCATATACTATGTACTGCACTGTGCGTTTCTTATATTCTAAGTTTTTCAGTGCAACTCACTCATATACTATGTACTGCACTGTGCGTTTCTTATATTCTAAGTTTTTCAGTGCAACTCACTCATATACTATGTACTGCACTGTGCGTTTCTTATATTCTAAGTTTTTCAGTGCAACTCACTCATATACTATGTACTACACTGTGCGTTTCTTATATTCTAAGTTTTTCAGTGCAACTCACTCATATACTATGTACTACACTGTGCGTTTCTTAAATTCTAAGTTTTTCAGTTCAACTCACTCATATACTAAGTACTACAATGTGCGTTTCTTATATTCTAAGTTTTTCAGTGCAACTCACTCATATACTATGTACTACACTGTGCGTTTCTTATATTCTAAGTTTTTCAGTGCAACTCACTCATATACTATGTACTACACTGTGCGTTTCTTAAATTCTAAGTTTTTCAGTGCAACTCACTCATATACTATGTACTACAATGTGCGTTTTTTATATTCTAAGTTTTTCAGTGCAACTCACTCATATACTATGTACTACACTGTGCGTTTCTTATATTCTAAGTTTTTCAGTGCAACTCACTCATATACTATGTACTACACTGTGCGTTTCTTATATTCTAAGTTTTTCAGTGCAACTCACTCATATACTATGTACTACACTGTGCGTTTCTTATATTCTAAGTTTTTCAGTGCAACTCACTCATATACTATGTACTACACTGTGCGTTTCTTATATTCTAAGTTTTTCAGTGCAACTCACTCATATACTATGTACTGCACTGTGCGTTTCTTATATTCTAAGTTTTTCAGTGCAACTCACTCATATACTATGTACTGCACTGTGCGTTTCTTATATTCTAAGTTTTTCAGTGCAACTCACTCATATACTATGTACTACACTGTGCGTTTCTTAAATTCTAAGTTTTTCAGTTCAACTCACTCATATACTATGTACTACAATGTGCGTTTCTTATATTCTAAGTTTTTCAGTGCAACTCACTCATATACTATGTACTACACTGTGCGTTTCTTATATTCTAAGTTTTTCAGTGCAACTCACTCATATACTATGTACTACACTGTGCGTTTCTTATATTCTAAGTTTTTCAGTGCAACTCACTCATATACTATGTACTACACTGTGCGTTTCTTATATTCTAAGTTTTTCAGTGCAACTCACTCATATACTATGTACTACACTGTGCGTTTCTTATATTCTAAGTTTTTCAGTGCAACTCACTCATACTATGTACTACACTGTGCGTTTCTTATATTCTAAAAGTTTTTCAGTGCAACTCACTCATATACTATGTACTACACTGTGCATTTCGTGTAATGCGGGTTTTTCAGTAAATTCTACGTTTTTCAGTGCAACTCACTCATATACTATGTACTACACTGTGCGTTTCTTATATTCTAAGTTTTTCAGTGCAACTCACTCATATATTATGTACTACATTGTGCGTTTCTTATATTCTAAGTTTTTCAGTGCAACTCACTCATATACTATGTACTACACTGTGCGTTTCTTATATTCTAAGTTTTTCAGTGCATCTCACTCATATACTATGTACTACACTGTGCGTTTCTTATATTCTAAGTTTTTCAGTGCAACTCACTCATATACTATGTACTACACTGTGCGTTTCTTATATTCTAAGTTTTTCAGTGCAACTCACTCATATACTATGTACTACACTGTGCGTTTCTTATATTCTAAGTTTTTCAGTGCAACTCACTCATATACTATGTACTACACTGTGCGTTTCTTATATTCTAAGTTTTTCAGTGCAACTCACTGATATACTATGTACTACACTGTGCGTTTCTTATATTCTAAGTTTTTCAGTGCAACTCACTCATATACTCTGTACTACACTGTGCGTTTCTTATATTCTAAGTTTTTCAGTGCAACTCACTCATATACTATGTACTACACTGTGCGTTTCTTATATTCTAAGTTTTTCAGTGCAACTCACTCATATACTATGTACTACACTGTGCGTTTCTTATATTCTAAGTTTTTCAGTGCAACTCACTCATATACTATGTACTACACTGTGCGTTTCTTATATTCTAAGTTTTTCAGTGCAACTCACTCATATACTATGTACTACACTGTGCGTTTCTTATATTCTAAGTTTTTCAGTGCAACTCACTCATATACTATGTACTACACTGTGCATTTCGTGTAATGCGGGTTTTTCAGTAAATTCTAAGTTTTTCAGTGCAACTCACTCATATACTATGTACTACACTGTGCGTTTCTTATATTCTAAGTTTTTGAGTGCAACTCACTCATATACTATGTACTACACTGTGCGTTTCTTATATTCTAAGTTTTTCAGTGCAACTCACTCATATACTATGTACTACACTGTGCGTTTCTTATATTCTAAGTTTTTCAGTGCAACTCACTCATATACTATGTACTACACTGTGCGTTTCTTATATTCTAAGTTTTTCAGTGCAACTCACTCATATACTATGTACTACACTGTGCGTTTCTTATATTATAAGTTTTTCAGTGCAACTCACTCATATACTATGTACTACACTGTGCGTTTCTTATATTCTAAGTTTTTCAGTGCAACTCACTCATATACTATGTACTACACTGTGCGTTTCTTATATTCTAAGTTTTTCAGTGCAACTCACTCATATACTATGTACTACACTGTGCATTTCGTGTAATGCGGGTTTTTCAGTAAATTCTAAGTTTTTCAGTGCAACTCACTCATATACTATGTACTACACTGTGCGTTTCTTATATTCTAAGTTTTTCAGTGCAACTCACTCATATACTATGTACTACACTGTGCGTTTCTTATATTCTAAGTTTTTCAGTGCAACTCACTCATATACTATGTACTACACTGTGCGTTTCTTATATTCTAAGTTTTTCAGTGCAACTCACTCATATACTATGTACTACACTGTGCATTTCGTGTAATGCGGGTTTTTCAGTAAATTCTAAGTTTTTCAGTGCAACTCACTCATATACTATGTACTACACTGTGCGTTTCTTATATTCTAAGTTTTTCAGTGCAACTCACTCATATACTATGTACTACACTGTGCGTTTCTTAAATTCTAAGTTTTTCAGTGCAACTCACTCATATACTATGTACTACAATGTGCGTTTCTTATATTCTAAGTTTTTCAGTGCAACTCACTCATATACTATGTACTACACTGTGCGTTTCTTATATTCTAAGTTTTTCAGTGCAACTCACTCATATACTATGTACTACACTGTGCGTTTCTTATATTCTAAGTTTTTCAGTGCAACTCACTCATATACTATGTACTACACTGTGCGTTTCTTATATTCTAAGTTTTTCAGTGCAACTCACTCATATACTATGTACTACACTGTGCGTTTCTTAAATTCTAAGTTTTTCAGTTCAACTCACTCATATACTAAGTACTACAATGTGCGTTTCTTATATTCTAAGTTTTTCAGTGCAACTCACTCATATACTATGTACTACACTGTGCGTTTCTTATATTCTAAGTTTTTCAGTGCAACTCACTCATATACTATGTACTACACTGTGCGTTTCTTAAATTCTAAGTTTTTCAGTGCAACTCACTCATATACTATGTACTACAATGTGCGTTTTTTATATTCTAAGTTTTTCAGTGCAACTCACTCATATACTATGTACTACACTGTGCGTTTCTTATATTCTAAGGTTTTCAGTGCAACTCACTCATATACTATGTACTACACTGTGCGTTTCTTATATTCTAAGTTTTTCAGTGCAACTCACTCATATACTATGTACTACACTGTGCGTTTCTTATATTCTAAGTTTTTCAGTGCAACTCACTCATATACTATGTACTACACTGTGCGTTTCTTATATTCTAAGTTTTTCAGTGCAACTCACTCATATACTATGTACTACACTGTGCGTTTCTTATATTCTAAGTTTTTCAGTGCAACTCACTCATATACTATGTACTGCACTGTGCGTTTCTTATATTCTAAGTTTTTCAGTGCAACTCACTCATATACTATGTACTGCACTGTGCGTTTCTTATATTCTAAGTTTTTCAGTGCAACTCACTCATATACTATGTACTACACTGTGCGTTTCTTAAATTCTAAGTTTTTCAGTTCAACTCACTCATATACTATGTACTACAATTTGCGTTTCTTATATTCTAAGTTTTTCAGTGCAACTCACTCATATACTATGTACTACACTGTGCGTTTCTTATATTCTAAGTTTTTCAGTGCAACTCACTCATATACTATGTACTACACTGTGCGTTTCTTATATTCTAAGTTTTTCAGGGCAACTCACTCATATACTATGTACTACACTGTGCGTTTCTTATATTCTAAGTTTTTCAGTGCAACTCACTCATATACTATGTACTACACTGTGCGTTTCTTATATTCTAAGTTTTTCAGTGCAACTCACTCATATACTATGTACTACACTGTGCGTTTCTTATATTCTAAAAGTTTTTCAGTGCAACTCACTCATATACTATGTACTACACTGTGCATTTCATGTAATGCGGGTTTTTCAGTAAATTCTAAGTTTTTCAGTGCAACTCACTCATATACTATGTACTACACTGTGCGTTTCTTATATTCTAAGTTTTTCAGTGCAACTCACTCATATATTATGTACTACACTGTGCGTTTCTTATATTCTAAGTTTTTCAATGCAACTCACTCATATACTATGTACTACACTGTGCGTTTCTTATATTCTAAGTTTTTCAGTGCAACTCACTCATATACTATGTACTACACTGTGCGTTTCTTATATTCTAAGTTTTTCAGTGCAACTCACTCATATACTATGTACTACACTGTGCGTTTCTTATATTCTAAGTTTTTCAGTGCAACTCACTCATATACTATGTACTACACTGTGCGTTTCTTATATTCTAAGTTTTTCAGTGCAACTCACTCATATACTATGTACTACACTGTGCGTTTCTTATATTCTAAGTTTTTCAGTGCAACTCACTCATATACTATGTACTACACTGTGCGTTTCTTATATTCTAAGTTTTTCAGTGCAACTCACTCATATACTATGTCCTACACTGTGCGTTTCTTATATTCTAAGTTTTTCAGTGCAACTCACTCATATACTATGTACTACAATGTGCGTTTCTTATATTCTAAGTTTTTCAGTGCAACTCACTCATATACTATGTACTACACTGTGCGTTTCTTATATTCTAAGTTTTTCAGTGCAACTCACTCATATACTATGTACTACACTGTGCGTTTCTTATATTCTAAGTTTTTCAGTGCAACTCACTCATATACTATGTACTACACTGTGCGTTTCTTATATTCTAAGTTTTTCAGTGCAACTCACTCATATACTATGTACTGCACTGTGCGTTTCTTATATTCTAAGTTTTTCAGTGCAACTCACTCATATACTATGTACTGCACTGTGCGTTTCTTATATTCTAAGTTTTTCAGTGCAACTCACTCATATACTATGTACTGCACTGTGCGTTTCTTATATTCTAAGTTTTTCAGTGCAACTCACTCATATACTATGTACTGCACTGTGCGTTTCTTATATTCTAAGTTTTTCAGTGCAACTCACTCATATACTATGTACTGCACTGTGCGTTTCTTATATTCTAAGTTTTTCAGTGCAACTCACTCATATACTATGTACTGCACTGTGCGTTTCTTATATTCTAAGTTTTTCAGTGCAACTCACTCATATACTATGTACTGCACTGTGCGTTTCTTATATTCTAAGTTTTTCAGTGCAACTCACTCATATACTATGTACTAAACTGTGCGTTTCTTATATTCTAAGTTTTTCAGTACAACTCACTCATATACTATGTACTACACTGTGCGTTTCTTAAATTCTAAGTTTTTCAGTTCAACTCACTCATATACTATGTACTACAATGTGCGTTTCTTATATTCTAAGTTTTTCATTGCAACTCACTCATATACTATGTACTACACTGTGCGTTTCTTATATTCTAAGTTTTTCAGTGCAACTCACTCATATACTATGTACTACACTGTGCGTTTCTTATATTCAAAGTTTTTCAGTGCAACTCACTCATATACTATGTACTACACTGTGCGTTTCTTATATTCTAAGTTTTTCAGTGCAACTCACTCATATACTATGTACTACACTGTGCGTTTCTTATATTCTAAGTTTTTCAGTGCAACTCACTCATATACTATGTACTACACTGTGCGTTTCTTATATTCTAAGTTTTTCAGTGCAACTCACTCATATACTATGTACTACACTGTGCATTTCGTGTAATGCGGGTTTTTCAGTAAATTCTAAGTTTTTCAGTGCAACTCACTCATATACTATGTACTACACTGTGCGTTTCTTATATTCTAAGTTTTTCAGTGCAACTCACTCATATACTATGTACTACACTGTGCGTTTCTTAAATTCTAAGTTTTTCAGTGCAACTCACTCATATACTATGTACTACACTGTGCGTTTCTTATATTCTAAGTTTTTCAGTGCAACTCACTCATATACTATGTACTACACTGTGCGTTTCTTATATTCTAAGTTTTTCAGTGCAACTCACTCATATACTATGTACTACACTGTGCATTTCGTGTAATGCGGGTTTTTCAGTAAATTCTAAGTTTTTCAGTGCAACTCACTCATATACTATGTACTACACTGTGCGTTTCTTATATTCTAAGTTTTTCAGTGCAACTCACTCATATACTATGTACTACACTGTGCGTTTCTTAAATTCTAAGTTTTTCAGTGCAACTCACTCATATACTATGTACTACAATGTGCGTTTCTTATATTCTAAGTTTTTCAGTGCAACTCACTCATATACTATGTACTACACTGTGCGTTTCTTATATTCTAAGTTTTTCAGTGCAACTCACTCATATACTATGTACTACACTGTGCGTTTCTTATATTCTAAGTTTTTTAGTGCAACTCACTCATATACTATGTACTACACTGTGCGTTTCTTATATTCTAAGTTTTTCAGTGCAACTCACTCATATACTATGTACTACACTGTGCATTTCGTGTAATGCGGGTTTTTCAGAAAATTCTAAGTTTTTCAGTGCAACTAACTCATATACTATGTACTACACTGTGCGTTTCTTATATTCTAAGTTTTTCAGTGCAACTCACTCATATACTATATACTACACTGTGCGTTTCTTATATTCTAAGTTTTTCAGTGCAACTCACTCATATACTATGTACTACACTGTGCGTTTCTTATATTCTAAGTTTTTCAGTGCAACTCACTCATATATTATGAACTACACTGTGCGTTTCTTATATTCTAAGTTTTTCAGTGCAACTCACTCATATACTATGTACTACACTGTGCGTTTCTTATATTCTAAGTTTTTCAGTGCAACTCACTCATATACTATGTACTACACTGTGCGTTTCTTATATTCTAAGTTATTCAGTGCAACTCACTCATATACTATGTACTACACTGTGCATTTCGTGTAATGCGGGTTTTTCAGTAAATTCTAAGTTTTTCAGTGCAACTCACTCATATACTATGTACTACACTGTGCGTTTCTTATATTCTAAGTTTTTCAGTGCAACTCACTCATATACTATGTACTACACTGTGCGTTTCTTATATTCTAAGTTTTTCAGTGCAACTCACTCATATACTATGTACTACACTGTGCATTTCGTGTAATGCGGGTTTTTCAGTAAATTCTAAGTTTTTCAGTGCAACTCACTCATATACTATGTACTACACTGTGCGTTTCTTATATTCTAAGTTTTTCAGTGCAACTCACTCATATACTATGTACTACACTGTGCGTTTCTTAAATTCTAAGTTTTTCAGTGCAACTCACTCATATACTATGTACTACAATGTGCGTTTCTTATATTCTAAGTTTTTCAGTGCAACTCACTCATATACTATGTACTACACTGTGCGTTTCTTATATTCTAAGTTTTTCAGTGCAACTCACTCATATACTATGTACTACACTGTGCGTTTCTTATATTCTAAGTTTTTCAGTGCAACTCACTCATATACTATGTACTACACTGTGCGTTTCTTATATTCTAAGTTTTTCAGTGCAACTCACTCATATACTATGTACTACACTGTGCGTTTCTTATATTCTAAGTTTTTCAGTGCAACTCACTCATACTATGTACTACACTGTGCGTTTCTTATATTCTAAAAGTTTTTCAGTGCAACTCACTCATATACTATGTACTACACTGTGCATTTCGTGTAATGCGGGTTTTTCAGTAAATTCTACGTTTTTCAGTGCAACTCACTCATATACTATGTACTACACTGTGCGTTTCTTATATTCTAAGTTTTTCAGTGCAACTCACTCATATATTATGTACTACATTGTGCGTTTCTTATATTCTAAGTTTTTCAGTGCAACTCACTCATATACTATGTACTACACTGTGCGTTTCTTATATTCTAAGTTTTTCAGTGCAACTCACTCATATACTATGTACTACACTGTGCGTTTCTTATATTCTAAGTTTTTCAGTGCAACTCACTCATATACTATGTACTACACTGTGCGTTTCTTATATTCTAAGTTTTTCAGTGCAACTCACTCATATACTATGTACTACACTGTGCGTTTCTTATATTCTAAGTTTTTCAGTGCAACTCACTCATATACTATGTACTACACTGTGCGTTTCTTTATTCTAAGTTTTTCAGTGCAACTCACTCATATACTATGTACTACACTGTGCGTTTCTTATATTCTAAGTTTTTCAGTGCAACTCACTCATATACTATGTACTACACTGTGCGTTTCTTATATTCTAAGTTTTTCAGTGCAACTCACTCATATACTATGTACTACACTGTGCATTTCGTGTAATGCGGGTTTTTCAGTAAATTCTAAGTTTTTCAGTGCAACTCACTCATATACTATGTACTACACTGTGCGTTTCTTATATTCTAAGTTTTTCAGTGCAACTCACTCATATACTATGTACTACACTGTGCGTTTCTTAAATTCTAAGTTTTTCAGTGCAACTCACTCATATACTATGTACTACACTGTGCGTTTCTTATATTCTAAGTTTTTCAGTGCAACTCACTCATATACTATGTACTACACTGTGCGTTTCTTATATTCTAAGTTTTTCAGTGCAACTCACTCATATACTATGTACTACACTGTGCGTTTCTTATATTCTAAGTTTTTCAGTGCAACTCACTCATATACTATGTACTACACTGTGCGTTTCTTATATTCTAAGTTTTTCAGTGCAACTCACTCATATACTATGTACTACACTGTGCGTTTCTTATATTCTAAGTTTTTCAGTGCAACTCACTCATATACTATGTACTACACTGTGCATTTCGTGTAATGCAGGTTTTTCAGTAAATTCTAAGTTTTTCAGTGCAACTCACTCATATACTATGTACTACACTGTGCGTTTCTTATATTCTAAGTTTTTCAGTGCAACTCACTCATATACTATGTACTACACTGTGCGTTTCTTATATTCTAAGTTTTTCAGTGCAACTCACTCATATACTATGTACTACACTGTGCGTTTCTTATATTCTAAGTTTTTCAGTGCAACTCACTCATATACTATGTACTACACTGTGCATTTCGTGTAATGCGGGTTTTTCAGTAAATTCTAAGTTTTTCAGTGCAACTCACTCATATACTATGTACTACACTGTGCGTTTCTTATATTCTAAGTTTTTCAGTGCAACTCACTCATATACTATGTACTACACTGTGCGTTTCTTAAATTCTAAGTTTTTCAGTGCAACTCACTCATATACTATGTACTACAATGTGCGTTTCTTATATTCTAAGTTTTTCAGTGCAACTCACTCATATACTATGTACTACACTGTGCGTTTCTTATATTCTAAGTTTTTCAGTGCAACTCACTCATATACTATGTACTACACTGTGCGTTTCTTATATTCTAAGTTTTTCAGTGCAACTCACTCATATACTATGTACTACACTGTGCGTTTCTTATATTCTAAGTTTTTCAGTGCAACTCACTCATATACTATGTACTACACTGTGCGTTTCTTAAATTCTAAGTTTTTCAGTTCAACTCACTCATATACTAAGTACTACAATGTGCGTTTCTTATATTCTAAGTTTTTCAGTGCAACTCACTCATATACTATGTACTACACTGTGCGTTTCTTATATTCTAAGTTTTTCAGTGCAACTCACTCATATACTATGTACTACACTGTGCGTTTCTTAAATTCTAAGTTTTTCAGTGCAACTCACTCATATACTATGTACTACACTGTGCATTTCGTGTAATGCGGGTTTTTCAGTAAATTCTACGTTTTTCAGTGCAACTCACTCATATACTATGTACTACACTGTGCGTTTCTTATATTCTAAGTTTTTCAGTGCAACTCACTCATATATTATGTACTACATTGTGCGTTTCTTATATTCTAAGTTTTTCAGTGCAACTCACTCATATACTATGTACTACACTGTGCGTTTCTTATATTCTAAGTTTTTCAGTGCAACTCACTCATATACTATGTACTACACTGTGCGTTTCTTATATTCTAAGTTTTTCAGTGCAACTCACTCATATACTATGTACTACACTGTGCGTTTCTTATATTCTAAGTTTTTCAGTGCAACTCACTCATATACTATGTACTACACTGTGCGTTTCTTATATTCTAAGTTTTTCAGTGCAACTCACTCATATACTATGTACTACACTGTGCGTTTCTTATATTCTAAGTTTTTCAGTGCAACTCACTCATATACTATGTACTACACTGTGCGTTTCTTATATTCTAAGTTTTTCAGTGCAACTCACTCATATACTATGTACTACACTGTGCGTTTCTTATATTCTAAGTTTTTCAGTGCAACTCACTCATATACTATGTACTACACTGTGCGTTTCTTATATTCTAAGTTTTTCAGTGCAACTCACTCATATACTATGTACTACACTGTGCGTTTCTTTATTCTAAGTTTTTCAGTGCAACTCACTCATATACTATGTACTACACTGTGCGTTTCTTATATTCTAAGTTTTTCAGTGCAACTCACTCATATACTATGTACTACACTGTGCGTTTCTTATATTCTAAGTTTTTCAGTGCAACTCACTCATATACTATGTACTACACTGTGCATTTCGTGTAATGCGGGTTTTTCAGTAAATTCTAAGTTTTTCAGTGCAACTCACTCATATACTATGTACTACACTGTGCGTTTCTTATATTCTAAGTTTTTCAGTGCAACTCACTCATATACTATGTACTACACTGTGCGTTTCTTAACTTCTAAGTTTTTCAGTGCAACTCACTCATATACTATGTACTACACTGTGCGTTTCTTATATTCTAAGTTTTTCAGTGCAACTCACTCATATACTATGTACTACACTGTGCGTTTCTTATATTCTAAGTTTTTCAGTGCAACTCACTCATATACTATGTACTACACTGTGCGTTTCTTATATTCTAAGTTTTTCAGTGCAACTCACTCATATACTATGTACTACACTGTGCGTTTCTTATATTCTAAGTTTTTCAGTGCAACTCACTCATATACTATGTACTACACTGTGCGTTTCTTATATTCTAAGTTTTTCAGTGCAACTCACTCATATACTATGTACTACACTGTGCATTTCGTGTAATGCGGGTTTTTCAGTAAATTCTAAGTTTTTCAGTGCAACTCACTCATATACTATGTACTACACTGTGCGTTTCTTATATTCTAAGTTTTTCAGTGCAACTCACTCATATACTATGTACTACACTGTGCGTTTCTTATATTCTAAGTTTTTTAGTGCAACTCACTCATATACTATGTACTACACTGTGCGTTTCTTATATTCTAAGTTTTTCAGTGCAACTCACTCATATACTATGTACTACACTGTGCATTTCGTGTAATGCGGGTTTTTCAGTAAATTCTAAGTTTTTCAGTGCAACTCACTCATATACTATGTACTACACTGTGCGTTTCTTATATTCTAAGTTTTTCAGTGCAACTCACTCATATACTATGTACTACACTGTGCGTTTCTTAAATTCTAAGTTTTTCAGTGCAACTCACTCATATACTATGTACTACAATGTGCGTTTCTTATATTCTAAGTTTTTCAGTGCAACTCACTCATATACTATGTACTACACTGTGCGTTTCTTATATTCTAAGTTTTTCAGTGCAACTCACTCATATACTATGTACTACACTGTGCGTTTCTTATATTCTAAGTTTTTCAGTGCAACTCACTCATATACTATGTACTACACTGTGCGTTTCTTATATTCTAAGTTTTTCAGTGCAACTCACTCATATACTATGTACTACACTGTGCGTTTCTTAAATTCTAAGTTTTTCAGTTCAACTCACTCATATACTAAGTACTACAATGTGCGTTTCTTATATTCTAAGTTTTTCAGTGCAACTCACTCATATACTATGTACTACACTGTGCGTTTCTTATATTCTAAGTTTTTCAGTGCAACTCACTCATATACTATGTACTACACTGTGCGTTTCTTAAATTCTAAGTTTTTCAGTGCAACTCACTCATATACTATGTACTACAATGTGCGTTTTTTATATTCTAAGTTTTTCAGTGCAACTCACTCATATACTATGTACTACACTGTGCGTTTCTTATATTCTAAGGTTTTCAGTGCAACTCACTCATATACTATGTACTACACTGTGCGTTTCTTATATTCTAAGTTTTTCAGTGCAACTCACTCATATACTATGTACTACACTGTGCGTTTCTTATATTCTAAGTTTTTCAGTGCAACTCACTCATATACTATGTACTACACTGTGCGTTTCTTATATTCTAAGTTTTTCAGTGCAACTCACTCATATACTATGTACTACACTGTGCGTTTCTTATATTCTAAGTTTTTCAGTGCAACTCACTCATATACTATGTACTGCACTGTGCGTTTCTTATATTCTAAGTTTTTCAGTGCAACTCACTCATATACTATGTACTGCACTGTGCGTTTCTTATATTCTAAGTTTTTCAGTGCAACTCACTCATATACTATGTACTACACTGTGCGTTTCTTAAATTCTAAGTTTTTCAGTTCAACTCACTCATATACTATGTACTACAATTTGCGTTTCTTATATTCTAAGTTTTTCAGTGCAACTCACTCATATACTATGTACTACACTGTGCGTTTCTTATATTCTAAGTTTTTCAGTGCAACTCACTCATATACTATGTACTACACTGTGCGTTTCTTATATTCTAAGTTTTTCAGGGCAACTCACTCATATACTATGTACTACACTGTGCGTTTCTTATATTCTAAGTTTTTCAGTGCAACTCACTCATATACTATGTACTACACTGTGCGTTTCTTATATTCTAAGTTTTTCAGTGCAACTCACTCATATACTATGTACTACACTGTGCGTTTCTTATATTCTAAAAGTTTTTCAGTGCAACTCACTCATATACTATGTACTACACTGTGCATTTCATGTAATGCGGGTTTTTCAGTAAATTCTAAGTTTTTCAGTGCAACTCACTCATATACTATGTACTACACTGTGCGTTTCTTATATTCTAAGTTTTTCAGTGCAACTCACTCATATATTATGTACTACACTGTGCGTTTCTTATATTCTAAGTTTTTCAGTGCAACTCACTCATATACTATGTACTACACTGTGCGTTTCTTATATTCTAAGTTTTTCAGTGCAACTCACTCATATACTATGTACTACACTGTGCGTTTCTTATATTCTAAGTTTTTCAGTGCAACTCACTCATATACTATGTACTACACTGTGCGTTTCTTATATTCTAAGTTTTTCAGTGCAACTCACTCATATACTATGTCCTACACTGTGCGTTTCTTATATTCTAAGTTTTTCAGTGCAACTCACTCATATACTATGTACTACACTGTGCGTTTCTTATATTCTAAGTTTTTCAGTGCAACTCACTCATATACTATGTACTACACTGTGCGTTTCTTATATTCTAAGTTTTTCAGTGCAACTCACTCATATACTATGTACTACACTGTGCGTTTCTTATATTCTAAGTTTTTCAGTGCAACTCACTCATATACTATGTACTACACTGTGCGTTTCTTATATTCTAAGTTTTTCAGTGCAACTCACTCATATACTATGTACTGCACTGTGCGTTTCTTATATTCTAAGTTTTTCAGTGCAACTCACTCATATACTATGTACTGCACTGTGCGTTTCTTATATTCTAAGTTTTTCAGTGCAACTCACTCATATACTATGTACTGCACTGTGCGTTTCTTATATTCTAAGTTTTTCAGTGCAACTCACTCATATACTATGTACTGCACTGTGCGTTTCTTATATTCTAAGTTTTTCAGTGCAACTCACTCATATACTATGTACTGCACTGTGCGTTTCTTATATTCTAAGTTTTTCAGTGCAACTCACTCATATACTATGTACTGCACTGTGCGTTTCTTATATTCTAAGTTTTTCAGTGCAACTCACTCATATACTATGTACTAAACTGTGCGTTTCTTATATTCTAAGTTTTTCAGTACAACTCACTCATATACTATGTACTACACTGTGCGTTTCTTAAATTCTAAGTTTTTCAGTTCAACTCACTCATATACTATGTACTACAATGTGCGTTTCTTATATTCTAAGTTTTTCATTGCAACTCACTCATATACTATGTACTACACTGTGCGTTTCTTATATTCTAAGTTTTTCAGTGCAACTCACTCATATACTATGTACTACACTGTGCGTTTCTTATATTCAAAGTTTTTCAGTGCAACTCACTCATATACTATGTACTACACTGTGCGTTTCTTATATTCTAAGTTTTTCAGTGCAACTCACTCATATACTATGTACTACACTGTGCGTTTCTTATATTCTAAGTTTTTCAGTGCAACTCACTCATATACTATGTACTACACTGTGCGTTTCTTAAATTCTAAGTTTTTCAGTGCAACTCACTCATATACTATGTACTACACTGTGCGTTTCTTATATTCTAAGTTTTTCAGTGCAACTCACTCATATACTATGTACTACACTGTGCATTTCGTGTAATGCGGGTTTTTCAGTAAATTCTAAGTTTTTCAGTGCAACTCACTCATATACTATGTACTACACTGTGCGTTTCTTATATTCTAAGTTTTTCAGTGCAACTCACTCATATACTATGTACTACACTGTGCGTTTCTTAAATTCTAAGTTTTTCAGTGCAACTCACTCATATACTATGTACTACAATGTGCGTTTCTTATATTCTAAGTTTTTCAGTGCAACTCACTCATATACTATGTACTACACTGTGCGTTTCTTATATTCTAAGTTTTTCAGTGCAACTCACTCATATACTATGTACTACACTGTGCGTTTCTTATATTCTAAGTTTTTTAGTGCAACTCACTCATATACTATGTACTACACTGTGCGTTTCTTATATTCTAAGTTTTTCAGTGCAACTCACTCATATACTATGTACTACACTGTGCATTTCGTGTAATGCGGGTTTTTTAGAAAATTCTAAGTTTTTCAGTGCAACTAACTCATATACTATGTACTACACTGTGCGTTTCTTATATTCTAAGTTTTTCAGTGCAACTCACTCATATAATATATACTACACTGTGCGTTTCTTATATTCTAAGTTTTTCAGTGCAACTCACTCATATACTATGTACTACACTGTGCGTTTCTTATATTCTAAGTTTTTCAGTGCAACTCACTCATATATTATGAACTACACTGTGCGTTTCTTATATTCTAAGTTTTCAGTGCAACTCACTCATATACTATGTACTACACTGTGCGTTTCTTATATTCTAAGTTTTTCAGTGCAACTCACTCATATACTATGTACTACACTGTGCGTTTCTTATATTCTAAGTTTTTCAGTGCAACTCACTCATATACTATGTACTACACTGTGCATTTCGTGTAATGCGGGTTTTTCAGTAAATTCTAAGTTTTTCAGTGCAACTCACTCATATACTATGTACTACACTGTGCGTTTCTTATATTCTAAGTTTTTCAGTGCAACTCACTCATATACTATGTACTACACTGTGCGTTTCTTATATTCTAAGTTTTTCAGTGCAACTCACTCATATACTATGTACTACACTGTGCATTTCGTGTAATGCGGGTTTTTCAGTAAATTCTAAGTTTTTCAGTGCAACTCACTCATATACTATGTACTACACTGTGCGTTTCTTATATTCTAAGTTTTTCAGTGCAACTCACTCATATACTATGTACTACACTGTGCGTTTCTTAAATTCTAAGTTTTTCAGTGCAACTCACTCATATACTATGTACTACAATGTGCGTTTCTTATATTCTAAGTTTTTCAGTGCAACTCACTCATATACTATGTACTACACTGTGCGTTTCTTATATTCTAAGTTTTTCAGTGCAACTCACTCATATACTATGTACTACACTGTGCGTTTCTTATATTCTAAGTTTTTCAGTGCAACTCACTCATATACTATGTACTACACTGTGCGTTTCTTATATTCTAAGTTTTTCAGTGCAACTCACTCATATACTATGTACTACACTGTGCATTTCGTGTAATGCAGGTTTTTCATGAAATTCTAAGTTTTTCAGTGCAACTCACTCATATACTATGTACTACACTGTGCGTTTCTTATATTCTAAGTTTTTCAGTGCAACTCACTCATATACTATATACTACACTGTGCGTTTCTTAAATTCTAAGTTTTTCAGTGCAACTCACTCATATACTATGTACTACACTGTGCGTTTCTTATATTTTAAGTTTTTCAGTGCAACTCACTCATATACTATGTACTACACTGTGCGTTTCTTATATTCTAAGTTTTTCAGTGCAACTCACTCATATACTTTGTACTACACTGTGCTTTTCTTATATTCTAAGTTTTTCAGTGCAACTCACTCATATACTTTGTACTACACTGTGCTTTTCTTATATTCTAAGTTTTTCAGTGCAACTCACTCATATAATATGTACTACACTGTGCGTTTCTTATATTCTAAGTTTTTCAGTGCAACTCACTCATATACTATGTACTACACTGTGCGTTTCTTATATTCTAAGTTTTTCAGTGCAACTCACTCATATACTATGTACTACACTGTGCGTTTCTTATATTCTAAGTTTTTTAGTGCAACTCACTCATATACTATGTACTACACTGTGCGTTTCTTATATTCTAAGTTTTTCAGTGCAACTCACTCATATACTATGTACTACACTGTGCATTTCGTGTAATGCGGGTTTTTCAGAAAATTCTAAGTTTTTCAGTGCAACTAACTCATATACTATGTACTACACTGTGCGTTTCTTATATTCTAAGTTTTTCAGTGCAACTCACTCATATACTATGTACTACACTGTGCATTTCGTGTAATGCGGGTTTTTCAGTAAATTCTAAGTTTTTCAGTGCAACTCACTCATATACTATGTACTACACTGTGCGTTTCTTATATTCTAAGTTTTTCAGTGCAACTCACTCATATACTATGTACTACACTGTGCGTTTCTTAAATTCTAAGTTTTTCAGTGCAACTCACTCATATACTATGTACTACACTGTGCGTTTCTTATATTCTAAGTTTTTCAGTGCAACTCACTCATATACTATGTACTACACTGTGCGTTTCTTATATTCTAAGTTTTTCAGTGCAACTCACTCATATACTATGTACTACACTGTGCGTTTCTTATATTCTAAGTTTTTTAGTGCAACTCACTCATATACTATGTACTACACTGTGCGTTTCTTATATTCTAAGTTTTTCAGTGCAACTCACTCATATACTATGTACTACACTGTGCATTTCGTGTAATGCGGGTTTTTTAGAAAATTCTAAGTTTTTCAGTGCAACTAACTCATATACTATGTACTACACTGTGCGTTTCTTATATTCTAAGTTTTTCAGTGCAACTCACTCATATACTATATACTACACTGTGCGTTTCTTATATTCTAAGTTTTTCAGTGCAACTCACTCATATACTATGTACTACACTGTGCGTTTCTTATATTCTAAGTTTTTCAGTGCAACTCACTCATATATTATGAACTACACTGTGCGTTTCTTATATTCTAAGTTTTTCAGTGCAACTCACTCATATACTATGTACTACACTGTGCGTTTCTTATATTCTAAGTTTTTCAGTGCAACTCACTCATATACTATGTACTACACTGTGCGTTTCTTATATTCTAAGTTTTTCAGTGCAACTCACTCATATACTATGTACTACACTGTGCATTTCGTGTAATGCGGGTTTTTCAGTAAATTCTAAGTTTTTCAGTGCAACTCACTCATATACTATGTACTACACTGTGCGTTTCTTATATTCTAAGTTTTTCAGTGCAACTCACTCATATACTATGTACTACACTGTGCGTTTCTTATATTCTAAGTTTTTCAGTGCAACTCACTCATATACTATGTACTACACTGTGCATTTCGTGTAATGCGGGTTTTTCAGTAAATTCTAAGTTTTTCAGTGCAACTCACTCATATACTATGTACTACACTGTGCGTTTCTTATATTCTAAGTTTTTCAGTGCAACTCACTCATATACTATGTACTACACTGTGCGTTTCTTAAATTCTAAGTTTTTCAGTGCAACTCACTCATATACTATGTACTACAATGTGCGTTTCTTATATTCTAAGTTTTTCAGTGCAACTCACTCATATACTATGTACTACACTGTGCATTTCGTGTAATGCGGGTTTTTTAGAAAATTCTAAGTTTTTCAGTGCAACTAACTCATATACTATGTACTACACTGTGCGTTTCTTATATTCTAAGTTTTTCAGTGCAACTCACTCATATACTATATACTACACTGTGCGTTTCTTATATTCTAAGTTTTTCAGTGCAACTCACTCATATACTATGTACTACACTGTGCGTTTCTTATATTCTAAGTTTTTCAGTGCAACTCACTCATATATTATGAACTACACTGTGCGTTTATTATATTCTAAGTTTTTCAGTGCAACTCACTCATATACTATGTACTACACTGTGCGTTTCTTATATTCTAAGTTTTTCAGTGCAACTCACTCATATACTATGTACTACACTGTGCGTTTCTTATATTCTAAGTTTTTCAGTGCAACTCACTCATATACTATGTACTACACTGTGCATTTCGTGTAATGCGGGTTTTTCAGTAAATTCTAAGTTTTTCAGTGCAACTCACTCATATACTATGTACTACACTGTGCGTTTCTTATATTCTAAGTTTTTCAGTGCAACTCACTCATATACTATGTACTACACTGTGCGTTTCTTATATTCTAAGTTTTTCAGTGCAACTCACTCATATACTATGTACTACACTGTGCATTTCGTGTAATGCGGGTTTTTCAGTAAATTCTAAGTTTTTCAGTGCAACTCACTCATATACTATGTACTACACTGTGCGTTTCTTATATTCTAAGTTTTTCAGTGCAACTCACTCATATACTATGTACTACACTGTGCGTTTCTTAAATTCTAAGTTTTTCAGTGCAACTCACTCATATACTATGTACTACAATGTGCGTTTCTTATATTCTAAGTTTTTCAGTGCAACTCACTCATATACTATGTACTACACTGTGCGTTTCTTATATTCTAAGTTTTTCAGTGCAACTCACTCATATACTATGTACTACACTGTGCGTTTCTTATATTCTAAGTTTTTCAGTGCAACTCACTCATATACTATGTACTACACTGTGCGTTTCTTATATTCTAAGTTTTTCAGTGCAACTCACTCATATACTATGTACTACACTGTGCATTTCGTGTAATGCGGGTTTTTCAGTAAATTCTAAGTTTTTCAGTGCAACTCACTCATATACTATGTACTACACTGTGCGTTTCTTATATTCTAAGTTTTTCAGTGCAACTCACTCATATACTATATACTACACTGTGCGTTTCTTAAATTCTAAGTTTTTCAGTGCAACTCACTCATATACTATGTACTACACTGTGCGTTTCTTATATTCTAAGTTTTTCAGTGCAACTCACTCATATACTATGTACTACACTGTGCGTTTCTTATATTCTAAGTTTTTCAGTGCAACTCACTCATATACTTTGTACTACACTGTGCTTTTCTTATATTCTAAGTTTTTCAGTGCAACTCACTCATATACTTTGTACTACACTGTGCTTTTCTTATATTCTAAGTTTTTCAGTGCAACTCACTCATATAATATGTACTACACTGTGCGTTTCTTATATTCTAAGTTTTTCAGTGCAACTCACTCATATACTATGTACTACACTATGCGTTTCTTATATTCTAAGTTTTTCAGTGCAACTCACTCATATACTATGTACTACACTGTGCGTTTCTTATATTCTAAGTTTTTTAGTGCAACTCACTCATATACTATGTACTACACTGTGCGTTTCTTATATTCTAAGTTTTTCAGTGCAACTCACTCATATACTATGTACTACACTGTGCATTTCGTGTAATGCGGGTTTTTCAGAAAATTCTAAGTTTTTCAGTGCAACTAACTCATATACTATGTACTACACTGTGCGTTTCTTATATTCTAAGTTTTTCAGTGCAACTCACTCATATACTATATACTACACTGTGCGTTTCTTATATTCTAAGTTTTTCAGTGCAACTCACTCATATACTATGTACTACACTGTGCGTTTCTTATATTCTAAGTTTTTCAGTGCAACTCACTCATATATTATGAACTACACTGTGCGTTTCTTATATTCTAAGTTTTTCAGTGCAACTCACTCATATACTATGTACTACACTGTGCGTTTCTTATATTCTAAGTTTTTCAGTGCAACTCACTCATATACTATGTACTACACTGTGCATTTCGTGTAATGCGGGTTTTTCAGTAAATTCTAAGTTTTTCAGTGCAACTCACTCATATACTATGTACTACACTGTGCGTTTCTTATATTCTAAGTTTTTCAGTGCAACTCACTCATATACTATGTACTACACTGTGCGTTTCTTAAATTCTAAGTTTTTCAGTGCAACTCACTCATATACTATGTACTACACTGTGCGTTTCTTATATTCTAAGTTTTTCAGTGCAACTCACTCATATACTATGTACTACACTGTGCATTTCGTGTAATGCGGGTTTTTCAGTAAATTCTAAGTTTTTCAGTGCAACTCACTCATATACTATGTACTACACTGTGCGTTTCTTATATTCTAAGTTTTTCAGTGCAACTCACTCATATACTATGTACTACACTGTGCGTTTCTTAAATTCTAAGTTTTTCAGTGCAACTCACTCATATACTATGTACTACAATGTGCGTTTCTTATATTCTAAGTTTTTCAGTGCAACTCACTCATATACTATGTACTACACTGTGCGTTTCTTATATTCTAAGTTTTTCAGTGCAACTCACTCATATACTATGTACTACACTGTGCGTTTCTTATATTCTAAGTTTTTTAGTGCAACTCACTCATATACTATGTACTACACTGTGCGTTTCTTATATTCTAAGTTTTTCAGTGCAACTCACTCATATACTATGTACTACACTGTGCATTTCGTGTAATGCGGGTTTTTTAGAAAATTCTAAGTTTTTCAGTGCAACTAACTCATATAATATGTACTACACTGTGCGTTTCTTATATTCTAAGTTTTTCAGTGCAACTCACTCATATACTATATACTACACTGTGCGTTTCTTATATTCTAAGTTTTTCAGTGCAACTCACTCATATACTATGTACTACACTGTGCGTTTCTTATATTCTAAGTTTTTCAGTGCAACTCACTCATATATTATGAACTACACTGTGCGTTTCTTATATTCTAAGTTTTTCAGTGCAACTCACTCATATACTATGTACTACACTGTGCGTTTCTTATATTCTAAGTTTTTCAGTGCAACTCACTCATATACTATGTACTACACTGTGCGTTTCTTATATTCTAAGTTTTTCAGTGCAACTCACTCATATACTATGTACTACACTGTGCATTTCGTGTAATGCGGGTTTTTCAGTAAATTCTAAGTTTTTCAGTGCAACTCACTCATATACTATGTACTACACTGTGCGTTTCTTATATTCTAAGTTTTTCAGTGCAACTCACTCATATACTATGTACTACACTGTGCGTTTCTTATATTCTAAGTTTTTCAGTGCAACTCACTCATATACTATGTACTACACTGTGCATTTCGTGTAATGCGGGTTTTTCAGTAAATTCTAAGTTTTTCAGTGCAACTCACTCATATACTATGTACTACACTGTGCGTTTCTTATATTCTAAGTTTTTCAGTGCAACTCACTCATATACTATGTACTACACTGTGCGTTTCTTAAATTCTAAGTTTTTCAGTGCAACTCACTCATATACTATGTACTACAATGTGCGTTTCTTATATTCTAAGTTTTTCAGTGCAACTCACTCATATACTATGTACTACACTGTGCGTTTCTTATATTCTAAGTTTTTCAGTGCAACTCACTCATATACTATGTACTACACTGTGCGTTTCTTATATTCTAAGTTTTTCAGTGCAACTCACTCATATACTATGTACTACACTGTGCGTTTCTTATATTCTAAGTTTTTCAGTGCAACTCACTCATATACTATGTACTACACTGTGCATTTCGTGTAATGCGGGTTTTTCAGTAAATTCTAAGTTTTTCAGTGCAACTCACTCATATACTATGTACTACACTGTGCGTTTCTTATATTCTAAGTTTTTCAGTGCAACTCACTCATATACTATATACTACACTGTGCGTTTCTTAAATTCTAAGTTTTTCAGTGCAACTCACTCATATACTATGTACTACACTGTGCGTTTCTTATATTCTAAGTTTTTCAGTGCAACTCACTCATATACTATGTACTACACTGTGCGTTTCTTATATTCTAAGTTTTTCAGTGCAACTCACTCATATACTTTGTACTACACTGTGCTTTTCTTATATTCTAAGTTTTTCAGTGCAACTCACTCATATACTTTGTACTACACTGTGCTTTTCTTATATTCTACGTTTTTCAGTGCAACTCACTCATATAATATGTACTACACTGTGCGTTTCTTATATTCTAAGTTTTTCAGTGCAACTCACTCATATACTATGTACTACACTGTGCGTTTCTTATATTCTAAGTTTTTCAGTGCAACTCACTCATATACTATGTACTACACTGTGCGTTTCTTATATTCTAAGTTTTTTAGTGCAACTCACTCATATACTATGTACTACACTGTGCGTTTCTTATATTCTAAGTTTTTCAGTGCAACTCACTCATATACTATGTACTACACTGTGCATTTCGTGTAATGCGGGTTTTTCAGAAAATTCTAAGTTTTTCAGTGCAACTAACTCATATACTATGTACTACACTGTGCGTTTCTTATATTCTAAGTTTTTCAGTGCAACTCACTCATATACTATGTACTACACTGTGCATTTCGTGTAATGCGGGTTTTTCAGTAAATTCTAAGTTTTTCAGTGCAACTCACTCATATACTATGTACTACACTGTGCGTTTCTTATATTCTAAGTTTTTCAGTGCAACTCACTCATATACTATGTACTACACTGTGCGTTTCTTAAATTCTAAGTTTTTCAGTGCAACTCACTCATATACTATGTACTACACTGTGCGTTTCTTATATTCTAAGTTTTTCAGTGCAACTCACTCATATACTATGTACTACACTGTGCGTTTCTTATATTCTAAGTTTTTCAGTGCAACTCACTCATATACTATGTACTACACTGTGCGTTTCTTATATTCTAAGTTTTTTAGTGCAACTCACTCATATACTATGTACTACACTGTGCGTTTCTTATATTCTAAGTTTTTCAGTGCAACTCACTCATATACTATGTACTACACTGTGCATTTCGTGTAATGCGGGTTTTTTAGAAAATTCTAAGTTTTTCAGTGCAACTAACTCATATACTATGTACTACACTGTGCGTTTCTTATATTCTAAGTTTTTCAGTGCAACTCACTCATATACTATATACTACACTGTGCGTTTCTTATATTCTAAGTTTTTCAGTGCAACTCACTCATATACTATGTACTACACTGTGCGTTTCTTATATTCTAAGTTTTTCAGTGCAACTCACTCATATATTATGAACTACACTGTGCGTTTCTTATATTCTAAGTTTTTCAGTGCAACTCACTCATATACTATGTACTACACTGTGCGTTTCTTATATTCTAAGTTTTTCAGTGCAACTCACTCATATACTATGTACTACACTGTGCGTTTCTTATATTCTAAGTTTTTCAGTGCAACTCACTCATATACTATGTACTACACTGTGCATTTCGTGTAATGCGGGTTTTTCAGTAAATTCTAAGTTTTTCAGTGCAACTCACTCATATACTATGTACTACACTGTGCGTTTCTTATATTCTAAGTTTTTCAGTGCAACTCACTCATATACTATGTACTACACTGTGCGTTTCTTATATTCTAAGTTTTTCAGTGCAACTCACTCATATACTATGTACTACACTGTGCATTTCGTGTAATGCGGGTTTTTCAGTAAATTCTAAGTTTTTCAGTGCAACTCACTCATATACTATGTACTACACTGTGCGTTTCTTATATTCTAAGTTTTTCAGTGCAACTCACTCATATACTATGTACTACACTGTGCGTTTCTTAAATTCTAAGTTTTTCAGTGCAACTCACTCATATACTATGTACTACAATGTGCGTTTCTTATATTCTAAGTTTTTCAGTGCAACTCACTCATATACTATGTACTACACTGTGCGTTTCTTATATTCTAAGTTTTTCAGTGCAACTCACTCATATACTATGTACTACACTGTGCGTTTCTTATATTCTAAGTTTTTTAGTGCAACTCACTCATATACTATGTACTACACTGTGCGTTTCTTATATTCTAAGTTTTTCAGTGCAACTCACTCATATACTATGTACTACACTGTGCATTTCGTGTAATGCGGGTTTTTTAGAAAATTCTAAGTTTTTCAGTGCAACTAACTCATATACTATGTACTACACTGTGCGTTTCTTATATTCTAAGTTTTTCAGTGCAACTCACTCATATACTATATACTACACTGTGCGTTTCTTATATTCTAAGTTTTTCAGTGCAACTCACTCATATACTATGTACTACACTGTGCGTTTCTTATATTCTAAGTTTTTCAGTGCAACTCACTCATATATTATGAACTACACTGTGCGTTTCTTATATTCTAAGTTTTTCAGTGCAACTCACTCATATACTATGTACTACACTGTGCGTTTCTTATATTCTAAGTTTTTCAGTGCAACTCACTCATATACTATGTACTACACTGTGCGTTTCTTATATTCTAAGTTTTTCAGTGCAACTCACTCATATACTATGTACTACACTGTGCATTTCGTGTAATGCGGGTTTTTCAGTAAATTCTAAGTTTTTCAGTGCAACTCACTCATATACTATGTACTACACTGTGCGTTTCTTATATTCTAAGTTTTTCAGTGCAACTCACTCATATACTATGTACTACACTGTGCGTTTCTTATATTCTAAGTTTTTCAGTGCAACTCACTCATATACTATGTACTACACTGTGCATTTCGTGTAATGCGGGTTTTTCAGTAAATTCTAAGTTTTTCAGTGCAACTCACTCATATACTATGTACTACACTGTGCGTTTCTTATATTCTAAGTTTTTCAGTGCAACTCACTCATATACTATGTACTACACTGTGCGTTTCTTAAATTCTAAGTTTTTCAGTGCAACTCACTCATATACTATGTACTACAATGTGCGTTTCTTATATTCTAAGTTTTTCAGTGCAACTCACTCATATACTATGTACTACACTGTGCGTTTCTTATATTCTAAGTTTTTCAGTGCAACTCACTCATATACTATGTACTACACTGTGCGTTTCTTATATTCTAAGTTTTTCAGTGCAACTCACTCATATACTATGTACTACACTGTGCGTTTCTTATATTCTAAGTTTTTCAGTGCAACTCACTCATATACTATGTACTACACTGTGCATTTCGTGTAATGCGGGTTTTTCAGTAAATTCTAAGTTTTTCAGTGCAACTCACTCATATACTATGTACTACACTGTGCGTTTCTTATATTCTAAGTTTTTCAGTGCAACTCACTCATATACTATATACTACACTGTGCGTTTCTTAAATTCTAAGTTTTTCAGTGCAACTCACTCATATACTATGTACTACACTGTGCGTTTCTTATATTCTAAGTTTTTCAGTGCAACTCACTCATATACTATGTACTACACTGTGCGTTTCTTATATTCTAAGTTTTTCAGTGCAACTCACTCATATACTTTGTACTACACTGTGCTTTTCTTATATTCTAAGTTTTTCAGTGCAACTCACTCATATACTTTGTACTACACTGTGCTTTTCTTATATTCTAAGTTTTTCAGTGCAACTCACTCATATAATATGTACTACACTGTGCGTTTCTTATATTCTAAGTTTTTCAGTGCAACTCACTCATATACTATGTACTACACTATGCGTTTCTTATATTCTAAGTTTTTCAGTGCAACTCACTCATATACTATGTACTACACTGTGCGTTTCTTATATTCTAAGTTTTTCAGTGCAACTCACTCATATACTATGTACTACACTGTGCGTTTCTTATATTCTAAGTTTTTCAGTGCAACTCACTCATATATTATGAACTACACTGTGCGTTTCTTATATTCTAAGTTTTTCAGTGCAACTCACTCATATACTATGTACTACACTGTGCGTTTCTTATATTCTAAGTTTTTCAGTGCAACTCACTCATATACTATGTACTACACTGTGCGTTTCTTATATTCTAAGTTTTTCAGTGCAACTCACTCATATACTATGTACTACACTGTGCATTTCGTGTAATGCGGGTTTTTCAGTAAATTCTAAGTTTTTCAGTGCAACTCACTCATATACTATGTACTACACTGTGCGTTTCTTATATTCTAAGTTTTTCAGTGCAACTCACTCATATACTATGTACTACACTGTGCGTTTCTTATATTCTAAGTTTTTCAGTGCAACTCACTCATATACTATGTACTACACTGTGCATTTCGTGTAATGCGGGTTTTTCAGTAAATTCTAAGTTTTTCAGTGCAACTCACTCATATACTATGTACTACACTGTGCGTTTCTTATATTCTAAGTTTTTCAGTGCAACTCACTCATATACTATGTACTACACTGTGCGTTTCTTAAATTCTAAGTTTTTCAGTGCAACTCACTCATATACTATGTACTACAATGTGCGTTTCTTATATTCTAAGTTTTTCAGTGCAACTCACTCATATACTATGTACTACACTGTGCGTTTCTTATATTCTAAGTTTTTCAGTGCAACTCACTCATATACTATGTACTACACTGTGCGTTTCTTATATTCTAAGTTTTTCAGTGCAACTCACTCATATACTATGTACTACACTGTGCGTTTCTTATATTCTAAGTTTTTCAGTGCAACTCACTCATATACTATGTACTACACTGTGCATTTCGTGTAATGCGGGTTTTTCAGTAAATTCTAAGTTTTTCAGTGCAACTCACTCATATACTATGTACTACACTGTGCGTTTCTTATATTCTAAGTTTTTCAGTGCAACTCACTCATATACTATATACTACACTGTGCGTTTCTTAAATTCTAAGTTTTTCAGTGCAACTCACTCATATACTATGTACTACACTGTGCGTTTCTTATATTCTAAGTTTTTCAGTGCAACTCACTCATATACTATGTACTACACTGTGCGTTTCTTATATTCTAAGTTTTTCAGTGCAACTCACTCATATACTTTGTACTACACTGTGCTTTTCTTATATTCTAAGTTTTTCAGTGCAACTCACTCATATACTTTGTACTACACTGTGCTTTTCTTATATTCTAAGTTTTTCAGTGCAACTCACTCATATAATATGTACTACACTGTGCGTTTCTTATATTCTAAGTTTTTCAGTGCAACTCACTCATATACTATGTACTACACTATGCGTTTCTTATATTCTAAGTTTTTCAGTGCAACTCACTCATATACTATGTACTACACTGTGCGTTTCTTATATTCTAAGTTTTTTAGTGCAACTCACTCATATACTATGTACTACACTGTGCGTTTCTTATATTCTAAGTTTTTCAGTGCAACTCACTCATATACTATGTACTACACTGTGCATTTCGTGTAATGCGGGTTTTTCAGAAAATTCTAAGTTTTTCAGTGCAACTAACTCATATACTATGTACTACACTGTGCGTTTCTTATATTCTAAGTTTTTCAGTGCAACTCACTCATATACTATATACTACACTGTGCGTTTCTTATATTCTAAGTTTTTCAGTGCAACTCACTCATATACTATGTACTACACTGTGCGTTTCTTATATTCTAAGTTTTTCAGTGCAACTCACTCATATATTATGAACTACACTGTGCGTTTCTTATATTCTAAGTTTTTCAGTGCAACTCACTCATATACTATGTACTACACTGTGCGTTTCTTATATTCTAAGTTTTTCAGTGCAACTCACTCATATACTATGTACTACACTGTGCATTTCGTGTAATGCGGGTTTTTCAGTAAATTCTAAGTTTTTCAGTGCAACTCACTCATATACTATGTACTACACTGTGCGTTTCTTATATTCTAAGTTTTTCAGTGCAACTCACTCATATACTATGTACTACACTGTGCGTTTCTTAAATTCTAAGTTTTTCAGTGCAACTCACTCATATACTATGTACTACACTGTGCGTTTCTTATATTCTAAGTTTTTCAGTGCAACTCACTCATATACTATGTACTACACTGTGCGTTTCTTATATTCTAAGTTTTTCAGTGCAACTCACTCATATACTATGTACTACACTGTGCGTTTCTTATATTCTAAGTTTTTTAGTGCAACTCACTCATATACTATGTACTACACTGTGCGTTTCTTATATTCTAAGTTTTTCAGTGCAACTCACTCATATACTATGTACTACACTGTGCATTTCGTGTAATGCGGGTTTTTCAGTAAATTCTAAGTTTTTCAGTGCAACTCACTCATATACTATGTACTACACTGTGCGTTTCTTATATTCTAAGTTTTTCAGTGCAACTCACTCATATACTATGTACTACACTGTGCGTTTCTTATATTCTAAGTTTTTCAGTGCAACTCACTCATATACTATGTACTACACTGTGCATTTCGTGTAATGCGGGTTTTTCAGTAAATTCTAAGTTTTTCAGTGCAACTCACTCATATACTATGTACTACACTGTGCGTTTCTTATATTCTAAGTTTTTCAGTGCAACTCACTCATATACTATGTACTACACTGTGCGTTTCTTAAATTCTAAGTTTTTCAGTGCAACTCACTCATATACTATGTACTACAATGTGCGTTTCTTATATTCTAAGTTTTTCAGTGCAACTCACTCATATACTATGTACTACACTGTGCGTTTCTTATATTCTAAGTTTTTCAGTGCAACTCACTCATATACTATGTACTACACTGTGCGTTTCTTATATTCTAAGTTTTTCAGTGCAACTCACTCATATACTATGTACTACACTGTGCGTTTCTTATATTCTAAGTTTTTCAGTGCAACTCACTCATATACTATGTACTACACTGTGCATTTCGTGTAATGCGGGTTTTTCAGTAAATTCTAAGTTTTTCAGTGCAACTCACTCATATACTATGTACTACACTGTGCGTTTCTTATATTCTAAGTTTTTCAGTGCAACTCACTCATATACTATATACTACACTGTGCGTTTCTTAAATTCTAAGTTTTTCAGTGCAACTCACTCATATACTATGTACTACACTGTGCGTTTCTTATATTCTAAGTTTTTCAGTGCAACTCACTCATATACTATGTACTACACTGTGCGTTTCTTATATTCTAAGTTTTTCAGTGCAACTCACTCATATACTTTGTACTACACTGTGCTTTTCTTATATTCTAAGTTTTTCAGTGCAACTCACTCATATACTTTGTACTACACTGTGCTTTTCTTATATTCTAAGTTTTTCAGTGCAACTCACTCATATAATATGTACTACACTGTGCGTTTCTTATATTCTAAGTTTTTCAGTGCAACTCACTCATATACTATGTACTACACTGTGCGTTTCTTATATTCTAAGTTTTTCAGTGCAACTCACTCATATACTATGTACTACACTGTGCGTTTCTTATATTCTAAGTTTTTTAGTGCAACTCACTCATATACTATGTACTACACTGTGCGTTTCTTATATTCTAAGTTTTTCAGTGCAACTCACTCATATACTATGTACTACACTGTGCATTTCGTGTAATGCGGGTTTTTCAGAAAATTCTAAGTTTTTCAGTGCAACTAACTCATATACTATGTACTACACTGTGCGTTTCTTATATTCTAAGTTTTTCAGTGCAACTCACTCATATACTATATACTACACTGTGCGTTTCTTATATTCTAAGTTTTTCAGTGCAACTCACTCATATACTATGTACTACACTGTGCGTTTCTTATATTCTAAGTTTTTCAGTGCAACTCACTCATATATTATGAACTACACTATGCGTTTCTTATATTCTAAGTTTTTCAGTGCAACTCACTCATATACTATGTACTACACTGTGCGTTTCTTATATTCTAAGTTTTTCAGTGCAACTCACTCATATACTATGTACTACACTGTGCGTTTCTTATATTCTAAGTTTTTCAGTGCAACTCACTCATATACTATGTACTACACTGTGCATTTCGTGTAATGCGGGTTTTTCAGTAAATTCTAAGTTTTTCAGTGCAACTCACTCATATACTTTGTACTACACTGTGCGTTTCTTATATTCTAAGTTTTTCAGTGCAACTCACTCATATACTATGTACTACACTGTGCGTTTCTTATATTCTAAGTTTTTCAGTGCAACTCACTCATATACTATGTACTACACTGTGCATTTCGTGTAATGCGGGTTTTTCAGTAAATTCTAAGTTTTTCAGTGCAACTCACTCATATACTATGTACTACACTGTGCGTTTCTTATATTCTAAGTTTTTCAGTGCAACTCACTCATATACTATGTACTACACTGTGCGTTTCTTAAATTCTAAGTTTTTCAGTGCAACTCACTCATATACTATGTACTACAATGTGCGTTTCTTATATTCTAAGTTTTTCAGTGCAACTCACTCATATACTATGTACTACACTGTGCGTTTCTTATATTCTAAGTTTTTCAGTGCAACTCACTCATATACTATGTACTACACTGTGCGTTTCTTATATTCTAAGTTTTTCAGTGCAACTCACTCATATACTATGTACTACACTGTGCGTTTCTTATATTCTAAGTTTTTCAGTGCAACTCACTCATATACTATGTACTACACTGTGCATTTCGTGTAATGCGGGTTTTTCAGTAAATTCTAAGTTTTTCAGTGCAACTCACTCATATACTATGTACTACACTGTGCGTTTCTTATATTCTAAGTTTTTCAGTGCAACTCACTCATATACTATATACTACACTGTGCGTTTCTTAAATTCTAAGTTTTTCAGTGCAACTCACTCATATACTATGTACTACAATGTGCTTTTCTTATATTCTAAGTTTTTCAGTGCAACTCACTCATATACTATGTACTACACTGTGCGTTTCTTATATTCTAAGTTTTTCAGTGCAACTCACTCATATACTATGTACTACACTGTGCGTTTCTTATATTCTAAGTTTTTCAGTGCAACTCACTCATATACTATGTACTACACTGTGCGTTTCTTATATTCTAAGTTTCTCAGTGCAACTCACTCATATACTATGTACTACACTGTGCATTTCGTGTAATGCGGGTTTTTCAGAAAATTCTAAGTTTTTCAGTGCAACTCACTCATATACTATGTACTACACTGTGCGTTTCTTATATTCTAAGTTTTTCAGTGCAACTCACTCATATACTATATACTACACTGTGCGTTTCTTATATTCTAAGTTTTTCAGTGCAACTCACTCATATACTATGTACTACACTGTGCGTTTCTTATATTCTAAGTTTTTCAGTGCAACTCACTCATATATTATGAACTACACTGTGCGTTTCTTATATTCTAAGTTTTTCAGTGCAACTCACTCATATACTATGTACTACACTGTGCGTTTCTTATATTCTAAGTTTTTCAGTGCAACTCACTCATATACTATGTACTACACTGTGCGTTTCTTATATTCTAAGTTTTTCAGTGCAACTCACTCATATACTATGTACTACACTGTGCATTTCGTGTAATGCGGGTTTTTCAGTAAATTCTAAGTTTTTCAGTGCAACTCACTCATATACTATGTACTACACTGTGCGTTTCTTATATTCTAAGTTTTTCAGTGCAACTCACTCATATACTATGTACTACACTGTGCGTTTCTTAAATTCTAAGTTTTTCAGTGCAACTCACTCATATACTATGTACTACAATGTGCGTTTCTTATATTCTAAGTTTTTCAGTGCAACTCACTCATATACTATGTACTACACTGTGCGTTTCTTATATTCTAAGTTTTTCAGTGCAACTCACTCATATACTATGTACTACACTGTGCGTTTCTTATATTCTAAGTTTTTCAGTGCAACTCACTCATATACTATGTACTACACTGTGCATTTCGTGTAATGCGGGTTTTTCAGTAAATTCTAAGTTTTTCAGTGCAACTCACTCATATACTATGTACTACACTGTGCGTTTCTTATATTCTAAGTTTTTCAGTGCAACTCACTCATATACTATGTACTACACTGTGCGTTTCTTAAATTCTAAGTTTTTCAGTGCAACTCACTCATATACTATGTACTACAATGTGCGTTTCTTATATTCTAAGTTTTTCATTGCAACTCACTCATATACTATGTACTACACTGTGCGTTTCTTATATTCTAAGTTTTTCAGTGCAACTCACTCATATACTATATACTACACTGTGCGTTTCTTATATTCTAAGTTTTTCAGTGCAACTCACTCATATACTATGTACTACACTGTGCGTTTCTTATATTCTAAGTTTTTCAGTGCAACTCACTCATATACTACGTACTACACTGTGCATTTCGTGTAATGCGGGTTTTTCAGAAAATTCTAAGTTTTTCAGTGCAACTCACTCATATACTATGTACTACACTGTGCGTTTCTTATATTATAAGTTTTTCAGTGCAACTCACTCATATACTATATACTACACTGTGCGTTTCTTATATTCTAAGTTTTTCAGTGCAACTCACTCATATACTATGTACTACACTGTGCGTTTCTTATATTCTAAGTTTTTCAGCGCAACTCACTCATATATTATGAACTACACTGTGCGTTTCTTATATTCTAAGTTTTTCAGTGCAATCACTCATATACTATGTACTACACTGTGCGTTTCTTATATTCTAAGTTTTTCAGTGCAACTCACTCATATACTATGTACTACACTGTGCGTTTCTTATATTCTAAGTTTTTCAGTGCAACTCACACATATACTATGTACTACACTGTGCATTTCGTGTAATGCGGGTTTTTCAGTAAATTCTAAGTTTTTCAGTGCAACTCACTCATATACTATGTACTACACTGTGCGTTTCTTATATTCTAAGTTTTTCAGTGCTACTCACTCATATACTATGTACTACACTGTGCGTTTCTTATATTCTAAGTTTTTCAGTGCAACTCACTCATATACTATGTACTACACTGTGCGTTTCTTAAATTCTAAGTTTTTCAGTGCAACTCACTCATATACTATGTACTACAATGTGCGTTTCTTATATTCTAAGTTTTTCAGTGCAACTCACTCATATACTATGTACTACACTGTGCGTTTCTTATATTCTAAGTTTTTCAGTGCAACTCACTCATATACTATGTACTACACTGTGCGTTTCTTATATTCTAAGTTTTTCAGTGCAACTCACTCATATACTATGTACTACACTGTGCGTTTCTTATATTCTAAGTTTTTCAGTGCAACTCATTCATATACTATGTACTACACTGTGCGTTTCTTATATTCTAAGTTTTTCAGTGCAACTCACTCATATACTATGTACTACACTGTGCATTTCGTGTAATGCGGGTTTTTCAGTAAATTCTAAGTTTTTCAGTGCAACTCACTCATATACTATGTACTACACTGTGCGTTTCTTATATTCTAAGTTTTTCAGTGCAACTCACTCATATACTATGTACTACAATGTGCGTTTCTTAAATTCTAAGTTTTTCAGTGCAACTCACTCATATACTATGTACTACAATGTGCGTTTCTTATATTCTAAGTTTTTCATTGCAACTCACTCATATACTATGTACTACACTGTGCGTTTCTTATATTCTAAGTTTTTCAGTGCAACTCACTCATATACTATATACTACACTGTGCGTTTCTTATATTCTAAGTTTTTCAGTGCAACTCACTCATATACTATGTACTACACTGTGCGTTTCTTATATTCTAAGTTTTTCAGTGCAACTCACTCATATACTATGTACTACACTGTGCATTTCGTGTAATGCGGGTTTTTCAGAAAATTCTAAGTTTTTCAGTGCAACTCACTCATATACTATGTACTACACTGTGCGTTTCTTATATTCTAAGTTTTTCAGTGCAACTCACTCATATACTATATACTACACTGTGCGTTTCTTATATTCTAAGTTTTTCAGTGCAACTCACTCATATACTATGTACTACACTGTGCGTTTCTTATATTCTAAGTTTTTCAGTGCAACTCACTCATATATTATGAACTACACTGTGCGTTTCTTATATTCTAAGTTTTTCAGTGCAACTCACTCATATACTATGTACTACACTGTGCATTTCGTGTAATGCGGGTTTTTCAGAAAATTCTAAGTTTTTCAGTGCAACTCACTCATATACTATGTACTACACTGTGCGTTTCTTATATTCTAAGTTTTTCAGTGCAACTCACTCATATACTATATACTACACTGTGCGTTTCTTATATTCTAAGTTTTTCAGTGCAACTCACTCATATACTATGTACTACACTGTGCGTTTCTTATATTCTAAGTTTTTCAGTGCAACTCACTCATATACTATGTACTACACTGTGCGTTTCTTATATTCTAAGTTTTTCAGTGCAACTCACTCATATACTATGTACTACACTGTGCGTTTCTTATATTCTAAGTTTTTCAGTGCAACTCACTCATATACTATGTACTACACTGTGCGTTTCTTATATTCTAAGTTTTTCAGTGCAACTCACTCATATACTATGTACTACACTGTGCATTTCGTGTAATGCGGGTTTTTCAGTAAATTCTAAGTTTTTCAGTGCAACTCACTCATATACTTTGTACTACACTGTGCGTTTCTTATATTCTAAGTTTTTCAGTGCAACTCACTCATATACTATGTACTACACTGTGCGTTTCTTATATTCTAAGTTTTTCAGTGCAACTCACTCATATACTATGTACTACACTGTGCATTTCGTGTAATGCGGGTTTTTCAGTAAATTCTAAGTTTTTCAGTGCAACTCACTCATATACTATGTACTACACTGTGCGTTTCTTATATTCTAAGTTTTTCAGTGCAACTCACTCATATACTATGTACTACACTGTGCGTTTCTTAAATTCTAAGTTTTTCAGTGCAACTCACTCATATACTATGTACTACACTGTGCATTTCGTGTAATGCGGGTTTTTCAGTAAATTCTAAGTTTTTCAGTGCAACTCACTCATATACTATGTAAACACTGTGCGTTTCTTATATTCTAAGTTTTTCAGTGCAACTCACTCATATACTATATACTACACTGTGCGTTTCTTAAATTCTAAGTTTTTCAGTGCAACTCACTCATATACTATGTACTACAATGTGCTTTTCTTATATTCTAAGTTTTTCAGTGCAACTCACTCATATACTATGTACTACACTGTGCGTTTCTTATATTCTAAGTTTTTCAGTGCAACTCACTCATATACTATGTACTACACTGTGCGTTTCTTATATTCTAAGTTTTTCAGTGCAACTCACTCATATACTATGTACTACACTGTGCGTTTCTTATATTCTAAGTTTCTCAGTGCAACTCACTCATATACTATGTACTACACTGTGCATTTCGTGTAATGCGGGTTTTTCAGAAAATTCTAAGTTTTTCAGTGCAACTCACTCATATACTATGTACTACACTGTGCGTTTCTTATATTCTAAGTTTTTCAGTGCAACTCACTCATATACTATATACTACACTGTGCGTTTCTTATATTCTAAGTTTTTCAGTGCAACTCACTCATATACTATGTACTACACTGTGCGTTTCTTATATTCTAAGTTTTTCAGTGCAACTCACTCATATATTATGAACTACACTGTGCGTTTCTTATATTCTAAGTTTTTCAGTGCAACTCACTCATATACTATGTACTACACTGTGCGTTTCTTATATTCTAAGTTTTTCAGTGCAACTCACTCATATACTATGTACTACACTGTGCGTTTCTTATATTCTAAGTTTTTCAGTAGAACTCACTCATATACTATGTACTACACTGTGCATTTCGTGTAATGCGGGTTTTTCAGTAAATTCTAAGTTTTTCAGTGCAACTCACTCATATACTATGTACTACACTGTGCGTTTCTTATATTCTAAGTTTTTCAGTGCAACTCACTCATATACTATGTACTACACTGTGCGTTTCTTAAATTCTAAGTTTTTCAGTGCAACTCACTCATATACTATGTACTACAATGTGCGTTTCTTATATTCTAAGTTTTTCAGTGCAACTCACTCATATACTATGTACTACACTGTGCGTTTCTTATATTCTAAGTTTTTCAGTGCAACTCACTCATATACTATGTACTACACTGTGCGTTTCTTATATTCTAAGTTTTTCAGTGCAACTCACTCATATACTATGTACTACACTGTGCATTTCGTGTAATGCGGGTTTTTCAGTAAATTCTAAGTTTTTCAGTGCAACTCACTCATATACTATGTACTACACTGTGCGTTTCTTATATTCTAAGTTTTTCAGTGCAACTCACTCATATACTATGTACTACACTGTGCGTTTCTTAAATTCTAAGTTTTTCAGTGCAACTCACTCATATACTATGTACTACAATGTGCGTTTCTTATATTCTAAGTTTTTCATTGCAACTCACTCATATACTATGTACTACACTGTGCGTTTCTTATATTCTAAGTTTTTCAGTGCAACTCACTCATATACTATATACTACACTGTGCGTTTCTTATATTCTAAGTTTTTCAGTGCAACTCACTCATATACTATGTACTACACTGTGCGTTTCTTATATTCTAAGTTTTTCAGTGCAACTCACTCATATACTATGTACTACACTGTGCATTTCGTGTAATGCGGGTTTTTCAGAAAATTCTAAGTTTTTCAGTGCAACTCACTCATATACTATGTACTACACTGTGCGTTTCTTATATTCTAAGTTTTTCAGTGCAACTCACTCATATACTATATACTACACTGTGCGTTTCTTATATTCTAAGTTTTTCAGTGCAACTCACTCATATACTATGTACTACACTGTGCGTTTCTTATATTCTAAGTTTTTCAGCGCAACTCACTCATATATTATGAACTACACTGTGCGTTTCTTATATTCTAAGTTTTTCAGTGCAACTCACTCATATACTATGTACTACACTGTGCGTTTCTTATATTCTAAGTTTTTCAGTGCAACTCACTCATATACTATGTACTACACTGTGCGTTTCTTATATTCTAAGTTTTTCAGTGCAACTCACACATATACTATGTACTACACTGTGCATTTCGTGTAATGCGGGTTTTTCATAAATTCTAAGTTTTTCAGTGCAACTCACTCATATACTATGTACTACACTGTGCGTTTCTTATATTCTAAGTTTTTCAGTGCTACTCACTCATATACTATGTACTACACTGTGCGTTTCTTATATTCTAAGTTTTTCAGTGCAACTCACTCATATACTATGTACTACACTGTGCGTTTCTTAAATTCTAAGTTTTTCAGTGCAACTCACTCATATACTATGTACTACAATGTGCGTTTCTTATATTCTAAGTTTTTCAGTGCAACTCACTCATATACTATGTACTACACTGTGCGTTTCTTATATTCTAAGTTTTTCAGTGCAACTCACTCATATACTATGTACTACACTGTGCGTTTCTTATATTCTAAGTTTTTCAGTGCAACTCACTCATATACTATGTACTACACTGTGCGTTTCTTATATTCTAAGTTTTTCAGTGCAACTCATTCATATACTATGTACTACACTGTGCGTTTCTTATATTCTAAGTTTTTCAGTGCAACTCACTCATATACTATGTACTACACTGTGCATTTCGTGTAATGCGGGTTTTTCAGTAAATTCTAAGTTTTTCAGTGCAACTCACTCATATACTATGTACTACACTGTGCGTTTATTATATTCTAAGTTTTTCAGTGCAACTCACTCATATACTATGTACTACAATGTGCGTTTCTTAAATTCTAAGTTTTTCAGTGCAACTCACTCATATACTATGTACTACAATGTGCGTTTCTTATATTCTAAGTTTTTCATTGCAACTCACTCATATACTATGTACTACACTGTGCGTTTCTTATATTCTAAGTTTTTCAGTGCAACTCACTCATATACTATATACTACACTGTGCGTTTCTTATATTCTAAGTTTTTCAGTGCAACTCACTCATATACTATGTACTACACTGTGCGTTTCTTATATTCTAAGTTTTTCAGTGCAACTCACTCATATACTATGTACTACACTGTGCATTTCGTGTAATGCGGGTTTTTCAGAAAATTCTAAGTTTTTCAGTGCAACTCACTCATATACTATGTACTACACTGTGCGTTTCTTATATTCTAAGTTTTTCAGTGCAACTCACTCATATACTATATACTACACTGTGCGTTTCTTATATTCTAAGTTTTTCAGTGCAACTCACTCATATACTATGTACTACACTGTGCGTTTCTAATATTCTAAGTTTTTCAGTGCAACTCACTCATATATTATGAACTACACTGTGCGTTTCTTATATTCTAAGTTTTTCAGTGCAACTCACTCATATACTATGTACTACACTGTGCATTTCGTGTAATGCGGGTTTTTCAGAAAATTCTAAGTTTTTCAGTGCAACTCACTCATATACTATGTACTACACTGTGCGTTTCTTATATTCTAAGTTTTTCAGTGCAACTCACTCATATACTATATACTACACTGTGCGTTTCTTAAATTCTAAGTTTTTCAGTGCAACTCACTCATATACTATGTACTACACTGTGCGTTTCTTATATTCTAAGTTTTTCAGTGCAACTCACTCATATACTATGTACTACACTGTGCGTTTCTTATATTCTAAGTTTTTCAGTGCAACTCACTCATATACTATGTACTACACTGTGCGTTTCTTATATTCTAAGTTTTTCAGTGCAACTCACTCATATACTATGTACTACACTGTGCGTTTCTTATATTCTAAGTTTTTCAGTGCAACTCACTCATATACTATGTACTACACTGTGCGTTTCTTATATTCTAAGTTTTTCAGTGCAACTCACTCATATACTATGTACTACACTGTGCATTTCGTGTAATGCGGGTTTTTCAGTAAATTCTAAGTTTTTCAGTGCAACTCACTCATATACTATGTACTACACTGTGCGTTTCTTATATTCTAAGTTTTTCAGTGCAACTCACTCATATACTATGTACTACACTGTGCGTTTCTTATATTCTAAGTTTTTCAGTGCAACTCACTCATATACTATGTACTACACTGTGCATTTCGTGTAATGCGGGTTTTTCAGTAAATTCTAAGTTTTTCAGTGCAACTCACTCATATACTATGTACTACACTGTGCGTTTCTTATATTCTAAGTTTTTCAGTGCAACTCACTCATATACTATGTACTACACTGTGCGTTTCTTAAATTCTAAGTTTTTCAGTGCAACTCACTCATATACTATGTACTACAATGTGCGTTTCTTATATTCTAAGTTTTTCAGTGCAACTCACTCATATACTATGTACTACACTGTGCGTTTCTTATATTCTAAGTTTTTCAGTGCAACTCACTCATATACTATGTACTACACTGTGCGTTTCTTATATTCTAAGTTTTTTAGTGCAACTCACTCATATACTATGTACTACACTGTGCGTTTCTTATATTCTAAGTTTTTCAGTGCAACTCACTCATATACTATGTACTACACTGTGCATTTCGTGTAATGCGGGTTTTTTAGAAAATTCTAAGTTTTTCAGTGCAACTAACTCATATACTATGTACTACACTGTGCGTTTCTTATATTCTAAGTTTTTCAGTGCAACTCACTCATATACTATATACTACACTGTGCGTTTCTTATATTCTAAGTTTTTCAGTGCAACTCACTCATATACTATGTACTACACTGTGCGTTTCTTATATTCTAAGTTTTTCAGTGCAACTCACTCATATATTATGAACTACACTGTGCGTTTCTTATATTCTAAGTTTTTCAGTGCAACTCACTCATATACTATGTACTACACTGTGCGTTTCTTATATTCTAAGTTTTTCAGTGCAACTCACTCATATACTATGTACTACACTGTGCGTTTCTTATATTCTAAGTTTTTCAGTGCAACTCACTCATATACTATGTACTACACTGTGCATTTCGTGTAATGCGGGTTTTTCAGTAAATTCTAAGTTTTTCAGTGCAACTCACTCATATACTATGTACTACACTGTGCGTTTCTTATATTCTAAGTTTTTCAGTGCAACTCACTCATATACTATGTACTACACTGTGCGTTTCTTATATTCTAAGTTTTTCAGTGCAACTCACTCATATACTATGTACTACACTGTGCATTTCGTGTAATGCGGGTTTTTCAGTAAATTCTAAGTTTTTCAGTGCAACTCACTCATATACTATGTACTACACTGTGCGTTTCTTATATTCTAAGTTTTTCAGTGCAACTCACTCATATACTATGTACTACACTGTGCGTTTCTTAAATTCTAAGTTTTTCAGTGCAACTCACTCATATACTATGTACTACAATGTGCGTTTCTTATATTCTAAGTTTTTCAGTGCAACTCACTCATATACTATGTACTACACTGTGCGTTTCTTATATTCTAAGTTTTTCAGTGCAACTCACTCATATACTATGTACTACACTGTGCGTTTCTTATATTCTAAGTTTTTCAGTGCAACTCACTCATATACTATGTACTACACTGTGCGTTTCTTATATTCTAAGTTTTTCAGTGCAACTCACTCATATACTATGTACTACACTGTGCGTTTCTTATATTCTAAGTTTTTCAGTGCAACTCACTCATATACTTTGTACTACACTGTGCTTTTCTTATATTCTAAGTTTTTCAGTGCAACTCACTCATATACTTTGTACTACACTGTGCTTTTCTTATATTCTAAGTTTTTCAGTGCAACTCACTCATATAATATGTACTACACTGTGCGTTTCTTATATTCTAAGTTTTTCAGTGCAACTCACTCATATACTATGTACTACACTGTGCGTTTCTTATATTCTAAGTTTTTCAGTGCAACTCACTCATATACTATGTACTACACTGTGCGTTTCTTATATTCTAAGTTTTTTAGTGCAACTCACTCATATACTATGTACTACACTGTGCGTTTCTTATATTCTAAGTTTTTCAGTGCAACTCACTCATATACTATGTACTACACTGTGCATTTCGTGTAATGCGGGTTTTTCAGAAAATTCTAAGTTTTTCAGTGCAACTAACTCATATACTATGTACTACACTGTGCGTTTCTTATATTCTAAGTTTTTCAGTGCAACTCACTCATATACTATATACTACACTGTGCGTTTCTTATATTCTAAGTTTTTCAGTGCAACTCACTCATATACTATGTACTACACTGTGCGTTTCTTATATTCTAAGTTTTTCAGTGCAACTCACTCATATATTATGAACTACACTGTGCGTTTCTTATATTCTAAGTTTTTCAGTGCAACTCACTCATATACTATGTACTACACTGTGCGTTTCTTATATTCTAAGTTTTTCAGTGCAACTCACTCATATACTATGTACTACACTGTGCATTTCGTGTAATGCGGGTTTTTCAGTAAATTCTAAGTTTTTCAGTGCAACTCACTCATATACTATGTACTACACTGTGCGTTTCTTATATTCTAAGTTTTTCAGTGCAACTCACTCATATACTATGTACTACACTGTGCGTTTCTTAAATTCTAAGTTTTTCAGTGCAACTCACTCATATACTATGTACTACACTGTGCGTTTCTTATATTCTAAGTTTTTCAGTGCAACTCACTCATATACTATGTACTACACTGTGCGTTTCTTATATTCTAAGTTTTTCAGTGCAACTCACTCATATACTATGTACTACACTGTGCGTTTCTTATATTCTAAGTTTTTTAGTGCAACTCACTCATATACTATGTACTACACTGTGCGTTTCTTATATTCTAAGTTTTTCAGTGCAACTCACTCATATACTATGTACTACACTGTGCATTTCGTGTAATGCGGGTTTTTCAGTAAATTCTAAGTTTTTCAGTGCAACTCACTCATATACTATGTACTACACTGTGCGTTTCTTATATTCTAAGTTTTTCAGTGCAACTCACTCATATACTATGTACTACACTGTGCGTTTCTTATATTCTAAGTTTTTCAGTGCAACTCACTCATATACTATGTACTACACTGTGCATTTCGTGTAATGCGGGTTTTTCAGTAAATTCTAAGTTTTTCAGTGCAACTCACTCATATACTATGTACTACACTGTGCGTTTCTTATATTCTAAGTTTTTCAGTGCAACTCACTCATATACTATGTACTACACTGTGCGTTTCTTAAATTCTAAGTTTTTCAGTGCAACTCACTCATATACTATGTACTACAATGTGCGTTTCTTATATTCTAAGTTTTTCAGTGCAACTCACTCATATACTATGTACTACACTGTGCGTTTCTTATATTCTAAGTTTTTCAGTGCAACTCACTCATATACTATGTACTACACTGTGCGTTTCTTATATTCTAAGTTTTTCAGTGCAACTCACTCATATACTATGTACTACACTGTGCGTTTCTTATATTCTAAGTTTTTCAGTGCAACTCACTCATATACTATGTACTACACTGTGCATTTCGTGTAATGCGGGTTTTTCAGTAAATTCTAAGTTTTTCAGTGCAACTCACTCATATACTATGTACTACACTGTGCGTTTCTTATATTCTAAGTTTTTCAGTGCAACTCACTCATATACTATATACTACACTGTGCGTTTCTTAAATTCTAAGTTTTTCAGTGCAACTCACTCATATACTATGTACTACACTGTGCGTTTCTTATATTCTAAGTTTTTCAGTGCAACTCACTCATATACTATGTACTACACTGTGCGTTTCTTATATTCTAAGTTTTTCAGTGCAACTCACTCATATACTTTGTACTACACTGTGCTTTTCTTATATTCTAAGTTTTTCAGTGCAACTCACTCATATACTTTGTACTACACTGTGCTTTTCTTATATTCTAAGTTTTTCAGTGCAACTCACTCATATAATATGTACTACACTGTGCGTTTCTTATATTCTAAGTTTTTCAGTGCAACTCACTCATATACTATGTACTACACTGTGCGTTTCTTATATTCTAAGTTTTTCAGTGCAACTCACTCATATACTATGTACTACACTGTGCGTTTCTTATATTCTAAGTTTTTTAGTGCAACTCACTCATATACTATGTACTACACTGTGCGTTTCTTATATTCTAAGTTTTTCAGTGCAACTCACTCATATACTATGTACTACACTGTGCATTTCGTGTAATGCGGGTTTTTCAGAAAATTCTAAGTTTTTCAGTGCAACTAACTCATATACTATGTACTACACTGTGCGTTTCTTATATTCTAAGTTTTTCAGTGCAACTCACTCATATACTATATACTACACTGTGCGTTTCTTATATTCTAAGTTTTTCAGTGCAACTCACTCATATACTATGTACTACACTGTGCGTTTCTTATATTCTAAGTTTTTCAGTGCAACTCACTCATATATTATGAACTACACTATGCGTTTCTTATATTCTAAGTTTTTCAGTGCAACTCACTCATATACTATGTACTACACTGTGCGTTTCTTATATTCTAAGTTTTTCAGTGCAACTCACTCATATACTATGTACTACACTGTGCGTTTCTTATATTCTAAGTTTTTCAGTGCAACTCACTCATATACTATGTACTACACTGTGCATTTCGTATAATGCGGGTTTTTCAGTAAATTCTAAGTTTTTCAGTGCAACTCACTCATATACTTTGTACTACACTGTGCGTTTCTTATATTCTAAGTTTTTCAGTGCAACTCACTCATATACTATGTACTACACTGTGCGTTTCTTATATTCTAAGTTTTTCAGTGCAACTCACTCATATACTATGTACTACACTGTGCATTTCGTGTAATGCGGGTTTTTCAGTAAATTCTAAGTTTTTCAGTGCAACTCACTCATATACTATGTACTACACTGTGCGTTTCTTATATTCTAAGTTTTTCAGTGCAACTCACTCATATACTATGTACTACACTGTGCGTTTCTTAAATTCTAAGTTTTTCAGTGCAACTCACTCATATACTATGTACTACAATGTGCGTTTCTTATATTCTAAGTTTTTCAGTGCAACTCACTCATATACTATGTACTACACTGTGCGTTTCTTATATTCTAAGTTTTTCAGTGCAACTCACTCATATACTATGTACTACACTGTGCGTTTCTTATATTCTAAGTTTTTCAGTGCAACTCACTCATATACTATGTACTACACTGTGCGTTTCTTATATTCTAAGTTTTTCAGTGCAACTCACTCATATACTATGTACTACACTGTGCATTTCGTGTAATGCGGGTTTTTCAGTAAATTCTAAGTTTTTCAGTGCAACTCACTCATATACTATGTACTACACTGTGCGTTTCTTATATTCTAAGTTTTTCAGTGCAACTCACTCATATACTATATACTACACTGTGCGTTTCTTAAATTCTAAGTTTTTCAGTGCAACTCACTCATATACTATGTACTACAATGTGCTTTTCTTATATTCTAAGTTTTTCAGTGCAACTCACTCATATACTATGTACTACACTGTGCGTTTCTTATATTCTAAGTTTTTCAGTGCAACTCACTCATATACTATGTACTACACTGTGCGTTTCTTATATTCTAAGTTTTTCAGTGCAACTCACTCATATACTATGTACTACACTGTGCGTTTCTTATATTCTAAGTTTCTCAGTGCAACTCACTCATATACTATGTACTACACTGTGCATTTCGTGTAATGCGGGTTTTTCAGAAAATTCTAAGTTTTTCAGTGCAACTCACTCATATACTATGTACTACACTGTGCGTTTCTTATATTCTAAGTTTTTCAGTGCAACTCACTCATATACTATATACTACACTGTGCGTTTCTTATATTCTAAGTTTTTCAGTGCAACTCACTCATATACTATGTACTACACTGTGCGTTTCTTATATTCTAAGTTTTTCAGTGCAACTCACTCATATATTATGAACTACACTGTGCGTTTCTTATATTCTAAGTTTTTCAGTGCAACTCACTCATATACTATGTACTACACTGTGCGTTTCTTATATTCTAAGTTTTTCAGTGCAACTCACTCATATACTATGTACTACACTGTGCGTTTCTTATATTCTAAGTTTTTCAGTGCAACTCACTCATATACTATGTACTACACTGTGCATTTCGTGTAATGCGGGTTTTTCAGTAAATTCTAAGTTTTTCAGTGCAACTCACTCATATACTATGTACTACACTGTGCGTTTCTTATATTCTAAGTTTTTCAGTGCAACTCACTCATATACTATGTACTACACTGTGCGTTTCTTAAATTCTAAGTTTTTCAGTGCAACTCACTCATATACTATGTACTACAATGTGCGTTTCTTATATTCTAAGTTTTTCAGTGCAACTCACTCATATACTATGTACTACACTGTGCGTTTCTTATATTCTAAGTTTTTCAGTGCAACTCACTCATATACTATGTACTACACTGTGCGTTTCTTATATTCTAAGTTTTTCAGTGCAACTCACTCATATACTATGTACTACACTGTGCATTTCGTGTAATGCGGGTTTTTCAGTAAATTCTAAGTTTTTCAGTGCAACTCACTCATATACTATGTACTACACTGTGCGTTTCTTATATTCTAAGTTTTTCAGTGCAACTCACTCATATACTATGTACTACACTGTGCGTTTCTTAAATTCTAAGTTTTTCAGTGCAACTCACTCATATACTATGTACTACAATGTGCGTTTCTTATATTCTAAGTTTTTCATTGCAACTCACTCATATACTATGTACTACACTGTGCGTTTCTTATATTCTAAGTTTTTCAGTGCAACTCACTCATATACTATATACTACACTGTGCGTTTCTTATATTCTAAGTTTTTCAGTGCAACTCACTCATATACTATGTACTACACTGTGCGTTTCTTATATTCTAAGTTTTTCAGTGCAACTCACTCATATACTACGTACTACACTGTGCATTTCGTGTAATGCGGGTTTTTCAGAAAATTCTAAGTTTTTCAGTGCAACTCACTCATATACTATGTACTACACTGTGCGTTTCTTATATTATAAGTTTTTCAGTGCAACTCACTCATATACTATATACTACACTGTGCGTTTCTTATATTCTAAGTTTTTCAGTGCAACTCACTCATATACTATGTACTACACTGTGCGTTTCTTATATTCTAAGTTTTTCAGCGCAACTCACTCATATATTATGAACTACACTGTGCGTTTCTTATATTCTAAGTTTTTCAGTGCAATCACTCATATACTATGTACTACACTGTGCGTTTCTTATATTCTAAGTTTTTCAGTGCAACTCACTCATATACTATGTACTACACTGTGCGTTTCTTATATTCTAAGTTTTTCAGTGCAACTCACACATATACTATGTACTACACTGTGCATTTCGTGTAATGCGGGTTTTTCAGTAAATTCTAAGTTTTTCAGTGCAACTCACTCATATACTATGTACTACACTGTGCGTTTCTTATATTCTAAGTTTTTCAGTGCTACTCACTCATATACTATGTACTACACTGTGCGTTTCTTATATTCTAAGTTTTTCAGTGCAACTCACTCATATACTATGTACTACACTGTGCGTTTCTTAAATTCTAAGTTTTTCAGTGCAACTCACTCATATACTATGTACTACAATGTGCGTTTCTTATATTCTAAGTTTTTCAGTGCAACTCACTCATATACTATGTACTACACTGTGCGTTTCTTATATTCTAAGTTTTTCAGTGCAACTCACTCATATACTATGTACTACACTGTGCGTTTCTTATATTCTAAGTTTTTCAGTGCAACTCACTCATATACTATGTACTACACTGTGCGTTTCTTATATTCTAAGTTTTTCAGTGCAACTCATTCATATACTATGTACTACACTGTGCGTTTCTTATATTCTAAGTTTTTCAGTGCAACTCACTCATATACTATGTACTACACTGTGCATTTCGTGTAATGCGGGTTTTTCAGTAAATTCTAAGTTTTTCAGTGCAACTCACTCATATACTATGTACTACACTGTGCGTTTCTTATATTCTAAGTTTTTCAGTGCAACTCACTCATATACTATGTACTACAATGTGCATTTCTTAAATTCTAAGTTTTTCAGTGCAACTCACTCATATACTATGTACTACAATGTGCGTTTCTTATATTCTAAGTTTTTCATTGCAACTCACTCATATACTATGTACTACACTGTGCGTTTCTTATATTCTAAGTTTTTCAGTGCAACTCACTCATATACTATATACTACACTGTGCGTTTCTTATATTCTAAGTTTTTCAGTGCAACTCACTCATATACTATGTACTACACTGTGCGTTTCTTATATTCTAAGTTTTTCAGTGCAACTCACTCATATACTATGTACTACACTGTGCATTTCGTGTAATGCGGGTTTTTCAGAAAATTCTAAGTTTTTCAGTGCAACTCACTCATATACTATGTACTACACTGTGCGTTTCTTATATTCTAAGTTTTTCAGTGCAACTCACTCATATACTATATACTACACTGTGCGTTTCTTATATTCTAAGTTTTTCAGTGCAACTCACTCATATACTATGTACTACACTGTGCGTTTCTTATATTCTAAGTTTTTCAGTGCAACTCACTCATATATTATGAACTACACTGTGCGTTTCTTATATTCTAAGTTTTTCAGTGCAACTCACTCATATACTATGTACTACACTGTGCATTTCGTGTAATGCGGGTTTTTCAGAAAATTCTAAGTTTTTCAGTGCAACTCACTCATATACTATGTACTACACTGTGCGTTTCTTATATTCTAAGTTTTTCAGTGCAACTCACTCATATACTATATACTACACTGTGCGTTTCTTATATTCTAAGTTTTTCAGTGCAACTCACTCATATACTATGTACTACACTGTGCGTTTCTTATATTCTAAGTTTTTCAGTGCAACTCACTCATATACTATGTACTACACTGTGCGTTTCTTATATTCTAAGTTTTTCAGTGCAACTCACTCATATACTATGTACTACACTGTGCGTTTCTTATATTCTAAGTTTTTCAGTGCAACTCACTCATATACTATGTACTACACTGTGCGTTTCTTATATTCTAAGTTTTTCAGTGCAACTCACTCATATACTATGTACTACACTGTGCATTTCGTGTAATGCGGGTTTTTCAGTAAATTCTAAGTTTTTCAGTGCAACTCACTCATATACTTTGTACTACACTGTGCGTTTCTTATATTCTAAGTTTTTCAGTGCAACTCACTCATATACTATGTACTACACTGTGCGTTTCTTATATTCTAAGTTTTTCAGTGCAACTCACTCATATACTATGTACTACACTGTGCATTTCGTGTAATGCGGGTTTTTCAGTAAATTCTAAGTTTTTCAGTGCAACTCACTCATATACTATGTACTACACTGTGCGTTTCTTATATTCTAAGTTTTTCAGTGCAACTCACTCATATACTATGTACTACACTGTGCGTTTCTTAAATTCTAAGTTTTTCAGTGCAACTCACTCATATACTATGTACTACAATGTGCGTTTCTTATATTCTAAGTTTTTCAGTGCAACTCACTCATATACTATGTACTACACTGTGCGTTTCTTATATTCTAAGTTTTTCAGTGCAACTCACTCATATACTATGTACTACACTGTGCGTTTCTTATATTCTAAGTTTTTCAGTGCAACTCACTCATATACTATGTACTACACTGTGCGTTTCTTATATTCTAAGTTTTTCAGTGCAACTCACTCATATACTATGTACTACACTGTGCATTTCGTGTAATGCGGGTTTTTCAGTAAATTCTAAGTTTTTCAGTGCAACTCACTCATATACTATGTAAACACTGTGCGTTTCTTATATTCTAAGTTTTTCAGTGCAACTCACTCATATACTATATACTACACTGTGCGTTTCTTAAATTCTAAGTTTTTCAGTGCAACTCACTCATATACTATGTACTACAATGTGCTTTTCTTATATTCTAAGTTTTTCAGTGCAACTCACTCATATACTATGTACTACACTGTGCGTTTCTTATATTCTAAGTTTTTCAGTGCAACTCACTCATATACTATGTACTACACTGTGCGTTTCTTATATTCTAAGTTTTTCAGTGCAACTCACTCATATACTATGTACTACACTGTGCGTTTCTTATATTCTAAGTTTCTCAGTGCAACTCACTCATATACTATGTACTACACTGTGCATTTCGTGTAATGCGGGTTTTTCAGAAAATTCTAAGTTTTTCAGTGCAACTCACTCATATACTATGTACTACACTGTGCGTTTCTTATATTCTAAGTTTTTCAGTGCAACTCACTCATATACTATATACTACACTGTGCGTTTCTTATATTCTAAGTTTTTCAGTGCAACTCACTCATATACTATGTACTACACTGTGCGTTTCTTATATTCTAAGTTTTTCAGTGCAACTCACTCATATATTATGAACTACACTGTGCGTTTCTTATATTCTAAGTTTTTCAGTGCAACTCACTCATATACTATGTACTACACTGTGCGTTTCTTATATTCTAAGTTTTTCAGTGCAACTCACTCATATACTATGTACTACACTGTGCGTTTCTTATATTCTAAGTTTTTCAGTAGAACTCACTCATATACTATGTACTACACTGTGCATTTCGTGTAATGCGGGTTTTTCAGTAAATTCTAAGTTTTTCAGTGCAACTCACTCATATACTATGTACTACACTGTGCGTTTCTTATATTCTAAGTTTTTCAGTGCAACTCACTCATATACTATGTACTACACTGTGCGTTTCTTAAATTCTAAGTTTTTCAGTGCAACTCACTCATATACTATGTACTACAATGTGCGTTTCTTATATTCTAAGTTTTTCAGTGCAACTCACTCATATACTATGTACTACACTGTGCGTTTCTTATATTCTAAGTTTTTCAGTGCAACTCACTCATATACTATGTACTACACTGTGCGTTTCTTATATTCTAAGTTTTTCAGTGCAACTCACTCATATACTATGTACTACACTGTGCATTTCGTGTAATGCGGGTTTTTCAGTAAATTCTAAGTTTTTCAGTGCAACTCACTCATATACTATGTACTACACTGTGCGTTTCTTATATTCTAAGTTTTTCAGTGCAACTCACTCATATACTATGTACTACACTGTGCGTTTCTTAAATTCTAAGTTTTTCAGTGCAACTCACTCATATACTATGTACTACAATGTGCGTTTCTTATATTCTAAGTTTTTCATTGCAACTCACTCATATACTATGTACTACACTGTGCGTTTCTTATATTCTAAGTTTTTCAGTGCAACTCACTCATATACTATATACTACACTGTGCGTTTCTTATATTCTAAGTTTTTCAGTGCAACTCACTCATATACTATGTACTACACTGTGCGTTTCTTATATTCTAAGTTTTTCAGTGCAACTCACTCATATACTATGTACTACACTGTGCATTTCGTGTAATGCGGGTTTTTCAGAAAATTCTAAGTTTTTCAGTGCAACTCACTCATATACTATGTACTACACTGTGCGTTTCTTATATTCTAAGTTTTTCAGTGCAACTCACTCATATACTATATACTACACTGTGCGTTTCTTATATTCTAAGTTTTTCAGTGCAACTCACTCATATACTATGTACTACACTGTGCGTTTCTTATATTCTAAGTTTTTCAGCGCAACTCACTCATATATTATGAACTACACTGTGCGTTTCTTATATTCTAAGTTTTTCAGTGCAACTCACTCATATACTATGTACTACACTGTGCGTTTCTTATATTCTAAGTTTTTCAGTGCAACTCACTCATATACTATGTACTACACTGTGCGTTTCTTATATTCTAAGTTTTTCAGTGCAACTCACACATATACTATGTACTACACTGTGCATTTCGTGTAATGCGGGTTTTTCAGTAAATTCTAAGTTTTTCAGTGCAACTCACTCATATACTATGTACTACACTGTGCGTTTCTTATATTCTAAGTTTTTCAGTGCTACTCACTCATATACTATGTACTACACTGTGCGTTTCTTATATTCTAAGTTTTTCAGTGCAACTCACTCATATACTATGTACTACACTGTGCGTTTCTTAAATTCTAAGTTTTTCAGTGCAACTCACTCATATACTATGTACTACAATGTGCGTTTCTTATATTCTAAGTTTTTCAGTGCAACTCACTCATATACTATGTACTACACTGTGCGTTTCTTATATTCTAAGTTTTTCAGTGCAACTCACTCATATACTATGTACTACACTGTGCGTTTCTTATATTCTAAGTTTTTCAGTGCAACTCACTCATATACTATGTACTACACTGTGCGTTTCTTATATTCTAAGTTTTTCAGTGCAACTCATTCATATACTATGTACTACACTGTGCGTTTCTTATATTCTAAGTTTTTCAGTGCAACTCACTCATATACTATGTACTACACTGTGCATTTCGTGTAATGCGGGTTTTTCAGTAAATTCTAAGTTTTTCAGTGCAACTCACTCATATACTATGTACTACACTGTGCGTTTATTATATTCTAAGTTTTTCAGTGCAACTCACTCATATACTATGTACTACAATGTGCGTTTCTTAAATTCTAAGTTTTTCAGTGCAACTCACTCATATACTATGTACTACAATGTGCGTTTCTTATATTCTAAGTTTTTCATTGCAACTCACTCATATACTATGTACTACACTGTGCGTTTCTTATATTCTAAGTTTTTCAGTGCAACTCACTCATATACTATATACTACACTGTGCGTTTCTTATATTCTAAGTTTTTCAGTGCAACTCACTCATATACTATGTACTACACTGTGCGTTTCTTATATTCTAAGTTTTTCAGTGCAACTCACTCATATACTATGTACTACACTGTGCATTTCGTGTAATGCGGGTTTTTCAGAAAATTCTAAGTTTTTCAGTGCAACTCACTCATATACTATGTACTACACTGTGCGTTTCTTATATTCTAAGTTTTTCAGTGCAACTCACTCATATACTATATACTACACTGTGCGTTTCTTATATTCTAAGTTTTTCAGTGCAACTCACTCATATACTATGTACTACACTGTGCGTTTCTAATATTCTAAGTTTTTCAGTGCAACTCACTCATATATTATGAACTACACTGTGCGTTTCTTATATTCTAAGTTTTTCAGTGCAACTCACTCATATACTATGTACTACACTGTGCATTTCGTGTAATGCGGGTTTTTCAGAAAATTCTAAGTTTTTCAGTGCAACTCACTCATATACTATGTACTACACTGTGCGTTTCTTATATTCTAAGTTTTTCAGTGCAACTCACTCATATACTATATACTACACTGTGCGTTTCTTAAATTCTAAGTTTTTCAGTGCAACTCACTCATATACAATGTACTACACTGTGCGTTTCTTATATTCTAAGTTTTTCAGTGCAACTCACTCATATACTATGTACTACACTGTGCGTTTCTTATATTCTAAGTTTTTCAGTGCAACTCACTCATATACTATGTACTACACTGTGCGTTTCTTATATTCTAAGTTTTTCAGTGCAACTCACTCATATACTATGTACTACACTGTGCGTTTCTTATATTCTAAGTTTTTCAGTGCAACTCACTCATATACTATGTACTACACTGTGCATTTCGTGTAATGCGGGTTTTTCAGAAAATTCTAAGTTTTTCAGTGCAACTCACTCATATACTATGTACTACACTGTGCGTTTCTTATATTCTAAGTTTTTCAGTGCAACTCACTCATATACTATATACTACACTGTGCGTTTCTTATATTCTAAGTTTTTCAGTGCAACTCACTCATATACTATGTACTACACTGTGCGTTTCTTATATTCTAAGTTTTTCAGTGCAACTCACTCATATATTATGAACTACACTGTGCGTTTCTTATATTCTAAGTTTTTCAGTGCAACTCACTCATATACTATGTACTACACTGTGCATTTCGTGTAATGCGGGTTTTTCAGAAAATTCTAAGTTTTTCAGTGCAACTCACTCATATACTATGTACTACACTGTGCGTTTCTTATATTCTAAGTTTTTCAGTGCAACTCACTCATATACTATATACTACACTGTGCGTTTCTTAAATTCTAAGTTTTTCAGTGCAACTCACTCATATACTATGTACTACAATGTGCGTTTCTTATATTCTAAGTTTTTCAGTGCAACTCACTCATATACTATGTACTACACTGTGCGTTTCTTATATTCTAAGTTTTTCAGTGCAACTCACTCATATACTATGTACTACACTGTGCGTTTCTTATATTCTAAGTTTTTCAGTGCAACTCACTCATATACTATGTACTACACTGTGCGTTTCTTATATTCTAAGTTTTTCAGTGCAACTCACTCATATACTATGTACTACACTGTGCATTTCGTGTAATGCGGGTTTTTCAGAAAATTCTAAGTTTTTCAGTGCAACTCACTCATATACTATGTACTACACTGTGCGTTTCTTATATTCTAAGTTTTTCAGTGCAACTCACTCATATACTATATACTACACTGTGCGTTTCTTATATTCTAAGTTTTTCAGTGCAACTCACTCATATACTATGTACTACTCTGTGCGTTTCTTATATTCTAAGTTTTTCAGTGCAACTCACTCATATATTATGAACTACACTGTGCGTTTCTTATATTCTAAGTTTTTCAGTGCAACTCACTCATATACTATGTACTACACTGTGCGTTTCTTATATTCTAAGTTTTTCAGTGCAACTCACTCATATACTATGTACTACACTGTGCGTTTCTTATATTCTAAGTTTTTCAGTGCAACTCACTCATATACTATGTACTACACTGTGCATTTCGTGTAATGCGGGTTTTTCAGTAAATTCTAAGTTTTTCAGTGCAACTCACTCATATACTATGTACTACACTGTGCGTTTCTTATATTCTAAGTTTTTCAGTGCAACTCACTCATATACTATGTACTACACTGTGCGTTTCTTAAATTCTAAGTTTTTCAGTGCAACTCACTCATATACTATGTACTACAATGTGCGTTTCTTATATTCTAAGTTTTTCAGTGCAACTCACTCATATACTATGTACTACACTGTGCGTTTCTTATATTCTAAGTTTTTCAGTGCAACTCACACATATACTAGGTACTACACTGTGCATTTCGTGTAATGCGGGTTTTTCAGTAAATTCTAAGTTTTTCAGTGCAACTCACTCATATACTATGTACTACACTGTGCGTTTCTTATATTCTAAGTTTTTCAGTGCTACTCACTCATATACTATGTACTACACTGTGCGTTTCTTATATTCTAAGTTTTTCAGTGCAACTCACTCATATACTATGTACTACACTGTGCGTTTCTTAAATTCTAAGTTTTTCAGTGCAACTCACTCATATACTATGTACTACAATGTGCGTTTTTTATATTCTAAGTTTTTCAGTGCAACTCACTCATATACTATGTACTACACTGTGCGTTTCTTATATTCTAAGTTTTTCAGTGCAACTCACTCATATACTATGTACTACACTGTGCGTTTCTTATATTCTAAGTTTTTCAGTGCAACTCACTCATATACTATGTACTACACTGTGCGTTTCTTATATTCTAAGTTTTTCAGTGCAACTCATTCATATACTATGTACTACACTGTGCGTTTCTTATATTCTAAGTTTTTCAGTGCAACTCACTCATATACTATGTACTACACTGTGCATTTCGTGTAATGCGGGTTTTTCAGTAAATTCTAAGTTTTTCAGTGCAACTCACTCATATACTATGTACTACACTGTGCGTTTCTTATATTCTAAGTTTTTCAGTGCAACTCACTCATATACTATGTACTACACTGTGCGTTTCTTATATTCTAAGTTTTTCAGTGCAACTCACTCATATACTATGTACTACACTGTGCATTTCGTGTAATGCGGGTTTTTCAGAAAATTCTAAGTTTTTCAGTGCAACTCACTCATATACTATGTACTACACTGTGCGTTTCTTATATTCTAAGTTTTTCAGTGCAACTCACTCATATACTATATACTACACTGTGCGTTTCTTATATTCTAAGTTTTTCAGTGCAACTCACTCATATACTATGTACTACACTGTGCGTTTCTTATATTCTAAGTTTTTCAGTGCAACTCACTCATATATTATGAACTACACTGTGCGTTTCTTATATTCTAAGTTTTTCAGTGCAACTCACTCATATACTATGTACTACACTGTGCATTTCGTGTAATGCGGGTTTTTCAGAAAATTCTAAGTTTTTCAGTGCAACTCACTCATATACTATGTACTACACTGTGCGTTTCTTATATTCTAAGTTTTTCAGTGCAACTCACTCATATACTATATACTACACTGTGCGTTTCTTAAATTCTAAGTTTTTCAGTGCAACTCACTCATATACTATGTACTACAATGTGCGTTTCTTATATTCTAAGTTTTTCAGTGCAACTCACTCATATACTATGTACTACACTGTGCGTTTCTTATATTCTAAGTTTTTCAGTGCAACTCACTCATATACTATGTACTACACTGTGCGTTTCTTATATTCTAAGTTTTTCAGTGCAACTCACTCATATACTATGTACTACACTGTGCGTTTCTTATATTCTAAGTTTTTCAGTGAAACTCACTCATATACTATGTACTACACTGTGCATTTCGTGTAATGCGGGTTTTTCAGAAAATTCTAAGTTTTTCAGTGCAACTCACTCATATACTATGTACTACACTGTGCGTTTCTTATATTCTAAGTTTTTCAGTGCAACTCACTCATATACTATATACTACACTGTGCGTTTCTTATATTCTAAGTTTTTCAGTGCAACTCACTCATATACTATGTACTACACTGTGCGTTTCTTATATTCTAAGTTTTTCAGTGCAACTCACTCATATATTATGAACTACACTGTTCGTTTCTTATATTCTAAGTTTTTCAGTGCAACTCACTCATATACTATGTACTACACTGTGCATTTCGTGTAATGCGGGTTTTTCAGAAAATTCTAAGTTTTTCAGTGCAACTCACTCATATACTATGTACTACACTGTGCGTTTCTTATATTCTAAGTTTTTCAGTGCAACTCACTCATATACTATATACTACACTGTGCGTTTCTTAAATTCTAAGTTTTTCAGTGCAACTCACTCATATACTATGTACTACAATGTGCGTTTCTTATATTCTAAGTTTTTCAGTGCAACTCACTCATATACTATGTACTACACTGTGCGTTTCTTATATTCTAAGTTTTTCAGTGCAACTCACTCATATACTATGTACTACACTGTGCGTTTCTTATATTCTAAGTTTTTCAGTGCAACTCACTCATATACTATGTACTACACTGTGCGTTTCTTATATTCTAAGTTTTTCAGTGCAACTCACTCATATACTATGTACTACACTGTGCATTTCGTGTAATGCGGGTTTTTCAGAAAATTCTAAGTTTTTCAGTGCAACTCACTCATATACTATGTACTACACTGTGCGTTTCTTATATTCTAAGTTTTTCAGTGCAACTCACTCATATACTATATACTACACTGTGCGTTTCTTATATTCTAAGTTTTTCAGTGCAACTCACTCATATACTATGTACTACACTGTGCGTTTCTTATATTCTAAGTTTTTCAGTGCAACTCACTCATATATTATGAACTACACTGTGCGTTTCTTATATTCTAAGTTTTTCAGTGCAACTCACTCATATACTATGTACTACACTGTGCGTTTCTTATATTCTAAGTTTTTCAGTGCAACTCACTCATATACTATGTACTACACTGTGCGTTTCTTATATTCTAAGTTTTTCAGTGCAACTCACTCATATACTATGTACTACACTGTGCATTTCGTGTAATGCGGGTTTTTCAGTAAATTCTAAGTTTTTCAGTGCAACTCACTCATATACTATGTACTACACTGTGCGTTTCTTATATTCTAAGTTTTTCAGTGCAACTCACTCATATACTATGTACTACACTGTGCGTTTCTTAAATTCTAAGTTTTTCAGTGCAACTCACTCATATACTATGTACTACAATGTGCGTTTCTTATATTCTAAGTTTTTCAGTGCAACTCACTCATATACTATGTACTACACTGTGCGTTTCTTATATTCTAAGTTTTTCAGTGCAACTCACTCATATACTATGTAATACACTGTGCGTTTCTTATATTCTAAGTTTTTCAGTGCAACTCACTCATATACTATGTACTACACTGTGCATTTCGTGTAATGCGGGTTTTTCAGTAAATTCTAAGTTTTTCAGTGCAACTCACTCATATACTATGTACTACACTGTGCGTTTCTTATATTCTAAGTTTTTCAGTGCAACTCACTCATATACTATGTACTACACTGTGCGTTTCTTAAATTCTAAGTTTTTCAGTGCAACTCACTCATATACTATGTACTACAATGTGCGTTTCTTATATTCTAAGTTTTTCATTGCAACTCACTCATATACTATGTACTACACTGTGCGTTTCTTATATTCTAAGTTTTTCAGTGCAACTCACTCATATACTATATACTACACTGTGCGTTTCTTATATTCTAAGTTTTTCAGTGCAACTCACTCATATACTATGTACTACACTGTGCGTTTCTTATATTCTAAGTTTTTCAGTGCAACTCACTCATATACTATGTACTACACTGTGCATTTCGTGTAATGCGGGTTTTTCAGAAAATTCTAAGTTTTTCAGTGCAACTCACTCATATACTATGTACTACACTGTGCGTTTCTTATATTCTAAGTTTTTCAGTGCAACTCACTCATATACTATATACTACACTGTGCGTTTCTTATATTCTAAGTTTTTCAGTGCAACTCACTCATATACTATGTACTACACTGTGCGTTTCTTATATTCTAAGTTTTTCAGTGCAACTCACTCATATATTATGAACTACACTGTGCGTTTCTTATATTCTAAGTTTTTCAGTGCAACTCACTCATATACTATGTACTACACTGTGCGTTTCTTATATTCTAAGTTTTTCAGTGCAACTCACTCATATACTATGTACTACACTGTGCGTTTCTTATATTCTAAGTTTTTCAGTGCAACTCACACATATACTATGTACTACACTGTGCATTTCGTGTAATGCGGGTTTTTCAGTAAATTCTAAGTTTTTCAGTGCAACTCACTCATATACTATGTACTACACTGTGCGTTTCTTATATTCTAAGTTTTTCAGTGCTACTCACTCATATACTATGTACTACACTGTGCGTTTCTTATATTCTAAGTTTTTCAGTGCAACTCACTCATATACTATGTACTACACTGTGCGTTTCTTAAATTCTAAGTTTTTCAGTGCAACTCACTCATATACTATGTACTACAATGTGCGTTTCTTATATTCTAAGTTTTTCAGTGCAACTCACTCATATACTATGTACTACACTGTGCGTTTCTTATATTCTAAGTTTTTCAGTGCAACTCACTCATATACTATGTACTACACTGTGCGTTTCTTATATTCTAAGTTTTTCAGTGCAACTCACTCATATACTATGTACTACACTGTGCGTTTCTTATATTCTAAGTTTTTCAGTGCAACTCATTCATATACTATGTACTACACTGTGCGTTTCTTATATTCTAAGTTTTTCAGTGCAACTCACTCATATACTATGTACTACACTGTGCGTTTCTTATATTCTAAGTTTTTCAGTGCAACTCACTCATATACTATGTACTACACTGTGCGTTTCTTATATTCTAAGTTTTTCAGTGCTACTCACTCATATACTATGTACTACACTGTGCGTTTCTTATATTCTAAGTTTTTCAGTGCAACTCACTCATATACTATGTACTACACTGTGCGTTTCTTATATTCTAAGTTTTTCAGTGCAACTCACTCATATACTATGTACTACACTGTGCATTTCGTGTAATGCGGGTTTTTCAGTAAATTCTAAGTTTTTCAGTGCAACTCACTCATATACTATGTACTACACTGTGCGTTTCTTATATTCTAAGTTTTTCAGTGCAACTCACTCATATACTATGTACTACACTGTGCGTTTCTTAAATTCTAAGTTTTTCAGTGCAACTCACTCATATACTATGTACTACAATGTGCGTTTCTTATATTCTAAGTTTTTCATTGCAACTCACTCATATACTATGTACTACACTGTGCGTTTCTTATATTCTAAGTTTTTCAGTGCAACTCACTCATATACTATGTACTACACTGTGCGTTTCTTATATTCTAAGTTTTTCAGTGCAACTCACTCATATACTATGTACTACACTGTGCGTTTCTTATATTCTAAGTTTTTCAGTGCAACTCACTCATATACTATGTACTACACTGTGCATTTCGTGTAATGCGGGTTTTTCAGAAAATTCTAAGTTTTTCAGTGCAACTCACTCATATACTATGTACTACACTGTGCGTTTCTTATATTCTAAGTTTTTCAGTGCAACTCACTCATATACTATATACTACACTGTGCGTTTCTTATATTCTAAGTTTTTCAGTGCAACTCACTCATATACTATGTACTACACTGTGCGTTTCTTATATTCTAAGTTTTTCAGTGCAACTCACTCATATATTATGAACTACACTGTGCGTTTCTTATATTCTAAGTTTTTCAGTGCAACTCACTCATATACTATGTACTACACTGTGCGTTTCTTATATTCTAAGTTTTTCAGTGCAACTCACTCATATACTATGTACTACACTGTGCGTTTCTTATATTCTAAGTTTTTCAGTGAAACTCACACATATACTATGTACTACACTGTGCATTTCGTGTAATGCGGGTTTTTCAGTAAATTCTAAGTTTTTCAGTGCAACTCACTCATATACTATGTACTACACTGTGCGTTTCTTATATTCTAAGTTTTTCAGTGCTACTCACTCATATACTATGTACTACACTGTGCGTTTCTTATATTCTAAGTTTTTCAGTGCAACTCACTCATATACTATGTACTACACTGTGCGTTTCTTAAATTCTAAGTTTTTCAGTGCAACTCACTCATATACTATGTACTACAATGTGCGTTTCTTATATTCTAAGTTTTTCAGTGCAACTCACTCATATACTATGTACTACACTGTGCGTTTCTTATATTCTAAGTTTTTCAGTGCAACTCACTCATATACTATGTACTACACTGTGCGTTTCTTATATTCTCAGTTTTTCAGTGCAACTCACTCATATACTATGTACTACACTGTGCGTTTCTTATATTCTAAGTTTTTCAGTGCAACTCACTCATATACTATGTACTACACTGTGCGTTTCTTATATTCTAAGTTTTTCAGTGCAACTCACTCATATACTATGTACTACACTGTGCGTTTCTTATATTCTAAGTTTTTCAGTGCAACTCACTCATATACTATGTACTACACTGTGCGTTTCTTATATTCTAAGTTTTTCAGTGCTACTCACTCATATACTATGTACTACACTGTGCGTTTCTTATATTCTAAGTTTTTCAGTGCAACTCACTCATATACTATGTACTACACTGTGCGTTTCTTATATTCTAAGTTTTTCAGTGCAACTCACTCATATATTATGAACTACACTGTGCGTTTCTTATATTCTAAGTTTTTCAGTGCAACTCACTCATATACTATGTACTACACTGTGCGTTTCTTATATTCTAAGTTTTTCAGTGCAACTCACTCATATACTATGTACTACACTGTGCGTTTCTTATATTCTAAGTTTTTCAGTGCAACTCACTCATATACTATGTACTACACTGTGCATTTCGTGTAATGCGGGTTTTTCAGTAAATTCTAAGTTTTTCAGTGCAACTCACTCATATACTATGTACTACACTGTGCGTTTCTTATATTCTAAGTTTTTCAGTGCAACTCACTCATATACTATGTACTACACTGTGCGTTTCTTATATTCTAAGTTTTTCAGTGCAACTCTCTCATATACTATGTACTACACTGTGCGTTTCTTAAATTCTAAGTTTTTCAGTGCAACTCACTCATATACTATGTACTACAATGTGCGTTTCTTATATTCTAAGTTTTTCAGTGCAATTCACTCATATACTATGTACTACACTGTGCGTTTCTTATATTCTAAGTTTTTCAGTGCAACTCACTCATATACTATGTACTACACTGTGCGTTTCTTATATTCTAAGTTTTTCAGTGCAACTCACTCATATACTATGTACTACACTGTGCGTTTCTTATATTCTAAGTTTTTCAGTGCAACTCACTCATATACTATGTACTACACTGTGCGTTTCTTATATTCTAAGTTTTTCAGTGCAACTCACTCATATACTATGTACTACACTGTGCATTTCGTGTAATGCGGGTTTTTCAGTAAATTCTAAGTTTTTCAGTGCAACTCACTCATATACTATGTACTACACTGTGCGTTTCTTATATTCTAAGTTTTTCAGTGCAACTCACTCATATACTATGTACTACACTGTGCGTTTCTTATATTCTAAGTTTTTCAGTGCAACTCACTCATATACTATGTACTACACTGTGCGTTTCTTATATTCTAAGTTTTTCAGTGCAACTCACTCATATACTATGTACTACACTGTGCGTTTCTTATATTCTAAGTTTTTCAGTGCAACTCACTCATATACTATGTACTACACTGTGCGTTTCTTATATTCTATGTTTTTCAGTGCAACTCACTCATATACTATGTACTACACTGTGCGTTTCTTAAATTCTAAGTTTTTCAGTGCAACTCACTCATATACTATGTACTACAATGTGCGTTTCTTATATTCTAAGTTTTTCAGTGCAACTCACTCATATACTATGTACTACACTGTGCGTTTCTTATATTCTAAGTTTTTCAGTGCAACTCACTCATATACTATGTACTACACTGTGCGTTTCTTATATTCTAAGTTTTTCAGTGCAACTCACTCATATACTATGTACTACACTGTGCGTTTCTTATATTCTAAGTTTTTCAGTGCAACTCACTCATATACTATGTACTACACTGTGCGTTTCTTATATTCTAAGTTTTTCAGTGCAACTCACTCATATACTATGTACTACACTGTGCGTTTCTTATATTCTAAGTTTTTCAGTGCAACTCACTCATATACTATGTACTACACTGTGCGTTTCTTATATTCTATGTTTTTCAGTGCAACTCACTCATATACTATGTACTACACTGTGCGTTTCTTAAATTCTAAGTTTTTCAGTGCAACTCACTCATATACTATGTACTACAATGTGCGTTTCTTATATTCTAAGTTTTTCAGTGCAACTCACTCATATACTATGTACTACACTGTGCGTTTCTTATATTCTAAGTTTTTCAGTGCAACTCACTCATATACTATGTACTACACTGTGCGTTTCTTATATTCTAAGTTTTTCAGTGCAACTCACTCATATACTATGTACTACACTGTGTGTTTCTTATATTCTAAGTTTTTCAGTGCAACTCACTCATATACTATGTACTACACTGTGCATTTCGTGTAATGCGGGTTTTTCAGTAAATTCTAAGTTTTTCAGTGCAACTCACTCATATACTATGTACTACACTGTGCGTTTCTTATATTCTAAGTTTTTCAGTGCAACTCACTCATATACTATATACTACACTGTGCGTTTCTTATATTCTAAGTTTTTCAGTGCAACTCACTCATATACTATGTACTACACTGTGCGGTTCTTATATTCTAAGTTTTTCAGTGCAACTCACTCATATACTATGTACTACACTGTGCGTTTCTTATATTCTAAGTTTTTCAGTGCAACTCACTCATATACTATGTACTACACTGTGCGTTTCTTATATTCTAAGTTTTTCAGTGCAACTCACACATATACTATGTACTACACTGTGCATTTCGTGTAATGCGGGTTTTTCAGTAAATTCTAAGTTTTTCAGTGCAACTCACTCATATACTATGTACTACACTGTGCGTTTCTTATATTCTAAGTTTTTCAGTGCTACTCACTCATATACTATGTACTACACTGTGCGTTTCTTATATTCTAAGTTTTTCAGTGCAACTCACTCATATACTATGTACTACACTGTGCGTTTCTTAAATTCTAAGTTTTTCAGTGCAACTCACTCATATACTATGTACTACAATGTGCGTTTCTTATATTCTAAGTTTTTCAGTGCAACTCACTCATATACTATGTACTACACTGTGCGTTTCTTATATTCTAAGTTTTTCAGTGCAACTCACTCATATACTATGTACTACACTGTGCGTTTCTTATATTCTAAGTTTTTCAGTGCAACTCACTCATATACTATGTACTACACTGTGCGTTTCTTATATTCTAAGTTTTTCAGTGCAACTCACTCATATACTATGTACTACACTGTGCGTTTCTTATATTCTAAGTTTTTCAGTGCAACTCACTCATATACTATGTACTACACTGTGCGTTTCTTATATTCTAAGTTTTTCAGTGCAACTCTCTCATATACTATGTACTACACTGTGCGTTTCTTATATTCTAAGTTTTTCAGTGCTACTCACTCATATACTATGTACTACACTGTGCGTTTCTTATATTCTAAGTTTTTCAGTGCAACTCACTCATATACTATGTACTACACTGTGCGTTTCTTATATTCTAAGTTTTTCAGTGCAACTCACTCATATATTATGAACTACACTGTGCGTTTCTTATATTCTAAGTTTTTCAGTGCAACTCACTCATATACTATGTACTACACTGTGCGTTTCTTATATTCTAAGTTTTTCAGTGCAACTCACTCATATACTATGTACTACACTGTGCGTTTCTTATATTCTAAGTTTTTCAGTGCAACTCACTCATATACTATGTACTACACTGTGCGTTTCTTATATTCTAAGTTTTTCAGTGCAACTCACTCATATACTATGTACTACACTGTGCGTTTCTTATATTCTGAGTTTTTCAGTGCAACTCTCTCATATACTATGTACTACACTGTGCGTTTCTTAAATTCTAAGTTTTTCAGTGCAACTCACTCATATACTATGTACTACAATGTGCGTTTCTTATATTCTAAGTTTTTCAGTGCAATTCACTCATATACTATGTACTACACTGTGCGTTTCTTATATTCTAAGTTTTTCAGTGCAACTCACTCATATACTATGTACTACACTGTGCGTTTCTTATATTCTAAGCTTTTCAGTGCAACTCACTCATATACTATGTACTACAATGTGCGTTTCTTATATTCTAAGTTTTTCAGTGCAAATCACTCATATACTATGTACTACACTGTGCGTTTCTTATATTCTAAGTTTTTCAGTGCAACTCACTCATATACTATGTACTACACTGTGCATTTCGTGTAATGCGGGTTTTTCAGTAAATTCTAAGTTTTTCAGTGCAACTTACTCATATACTATGTACTACACTGTGCGTTTCTTATATTCTAAGTTTTTCAGTGCAACTCACTCATATACTATGTACTACACTGTGCGTTTCTTATATTCTAAGTTTTTCAGTGCAACTCACTCATATACTATGTACTACACTGTGCGTTTCTTATATTCTAAGTTTTTCAGTGCAACTCACTCATATACTATGTACTACACTGTGCGTTTCTTATATTCTAAGTTTTTCAGTGCAACTCACTCATATACTATGTACTACACTGTGCGTTTCTTATATTCTATGTTTTTCAGTGCAACTCACTCATATACTATGTACTACACTGTGCGTTTCTTAAATTCTAAGTTTTTCAGTGCAACTCACTCATATACTATGTACTACAATGTGCGTTTCTTATATTCTAAGTTTTTCAGTGCAACTCACTCATATACTATGTACTACACTGTGCGTTTCTTATATTCTAAGTTTTTCAGTGCAACTCACTCATATACTATGTACTACACTGTGCGTTTCTTATATTCTAAGTTTTTCAGTGCAACTCACTCATATACTATGTACTACACTGTGCGTTTCTTATATTCTAAGTTTTTCAGTGCAACTCACTCATATACTATGTACTACACTGTGCGTTTCTTATATTCTAAGTTTTTCAGT